>NW_022631005.1:4251313-4439694 GCF_010015895.1 Lontra canadensis
AATGAAGTAGTGATACATGTATAATGTGAATAAACCCTAAAACTAAGATGCTAAGTAAAAGACACAAAGGGCCACATATTTGTATGATTTTGTTTATATGAAATGTTCAGGCAAATCTCTAGACAGAAACTAGATCAATGGTTGCCAAGTGCAGGGGAGCAGGAATGAGAGTGATAGCTAATGGGTATCAGGGTTTCTTTTCAGCATATTGAAAATGTTCTTGAACTGGTGATGTTTTACACTACCTTGTAAATATACTAAAACCGCTGAATTGTACGCGTTAAAAGAGTGAATTCTACAGTATATGAATTATATCTCTATAAAAGAAAACTATTATAGAAATGTAAGTTTCTGCTCCTTTTCATTTTTCAAAATGCTACTTTTCTCAAGAGGCTGTTCCTGTATCCTGGAACAGCTATGAAAGCTCTTTGAAGGTGGATGTTACAAAGATGAACGGTATTTTGGGTAAAGTAAAACTACTAATCATGTTAGAAAAACTTTCCACAGATCAGATTAATTTGGCATAATTTTATTTCTTTAAAAGTAAAGTCCCTATTAATAGCAAGATTGTTTTCAGGGAGTAGAAAGAGCTTCAAGGAGTTTTTACAGAGTACACCGGAGGATGTGGGGGGGGGGGAATAGGTCAAAATGTTACACCCTTTTCTGCTTTTTTAATTAGTGGACATTTACTTTTCAGATATGTCCTTGCCACTGATCAACTAAAACCCAAGTAAGATGGAACTTTGCAACCTCTACCACATTCCCTGTTCCAATCTGCTGTCACTCTGCTAAATCCATCACCAGCTTCTAATCTCCATTACTCTTTCTTATTATTATTCTCAGGGCTTAAAATGCTTAACAAACTATTTAAATGTAATCAACTCATTCCCTAATGCTGGGGAATTTATAGAGTAAGGCCCAAATTTTAAGACTATATTTAGTCTAGATTGCCTGAATAAAAACACAGCAAAATGATTTCCTGGAGTTTGGGATAGAAAAAAACAATCTATAGAGTTGTGTAATGCTAAGTCATCTGGGAATTTTTTCACGTATTGGGTCATGGGGTAAAGAGAGTCACAAACTTTTGTCCACAGAAAGTATTATGTATAAAAGCTTCCTGGTTCTAGAACAAAGAAGCATTTTATTGCTCAAAGCAAAAGTAAGATATTTTCCTTCCATTTAGTATTGTTATACTAAAATAGCATACCAATGAAACCAGCTAGGTAACACCATGACCAAGGTATGTGAACAAAAATAAATTGTTCTTTGTTATGTACTCTTCCTTGGGGTGGGGAGGGGGGGCTGTTCACACCTAACAAAATACGCCAAAATCAAGCCAAAGAAAACCATATGGATTAACATTTTCCAAAATGGGGGTATTTTCAGTGGCAATTTTAATTTAACCTATGCCAGGATGTGTAACGGGTGTATCTGTCACAGAAATAGGTGCATTAAGAGGTGCAGAAAGAGGTGACCTGTCAAACGGCTGCTACAGAGTTACTCCCCCAACAGCACTTCCAACTTCTGGGGCGATACGATATCTGTGTATGAGAGAAAGATGTCAAAGCACCAAGAAAACCACTTGCTGTCAGAGCAGCACCAAGTCCAAACCGTGCATCCCAGGGTGAAATCCCACCCGCACCCTCCCGAGCCGGCCTGACTGCGGCTCCTTTCTGCAGTCAGTCTACCTAACATATAAAAAATAAATACATAACCACAAATCCTTGCCAACCCTCTTCCTTCCCTTTGTGACTCCTCCAAAGGCTGGAGGGATGTTAACATCCTGCAGGCCCGGGGGAAGCCAAGACCCACGCCGCGAGGGAGGCATCCAGGAGCCTCCCCGCAGCCCCGGGGCCTCGGGACGGGAGTCCCCCACCCACCGGGCAAGGCTGGTCACCGGCCACACAAAGAAGCCGGCCGCCGGAGCTGGACGCTGGGCTCGCCCCGGGGCCGGGCGCCGCCGCATGTGGTGCCCGCACGCCGGGAAGACGAGACCCGCCGAAAAATAAGGATTAACGCCCAAACCTGTTGCATGATGCGGGTCCCTTTCACCCATTAATGAACAAGGGCGCTTGGGGGGTAAAAACCAGAGCGACCGGGCTCTGAGGGCCGCGGCCGCACCCGGCAGCCAGCGCGGAGGCAGAGGCCGCCCGCGGGGCTCCCACCTCAGGCGCTTTGTCTGCGGTAGAGGCGGCAGCGGGGCGCGGGCGCCCCTCCCTCAGCCGCGCGGCTCCACCGCCCCGCGGCCCGAGCCCAGGAAGAAAGCCGGGCCCGCCGCCGCCACCGCTACCGCCTCCACCCGCCCGCGCCCGCTACCCGGCCGCGGGGCCTGCGCGCTCCACCCGCCCGGGCCGCCTGGGCCGCGTGGCGGCCACACTCACCTGGCTGGTGCTGGCGCGGGCGCGGGCGCGGGCGGCAGACACCTCCCGGGTTGGTGGGGAGGACGCGGGGACGGGAGCGAGGCGCGGACGGAGGCGGAGGGCGAGGCGGGAGGAAGGCGGGCTGGGGGCGGAGCGGCCCTGGACGGCGGCGGCAGCGGCGACTCCAGCCACTCGCGGCAAATCGCGTCCGGGCCCCTCCGTGCGTCAGGCAAGGGGCGGCGGCGCGGGCGGCCCGGCGACCTCCCCGCACCCGCGGCCCGACCCGTGTCCGCGCGACCCCGCGAGCGCGCGAGAAGCGGCGGCGCAGCGACCCCGCCCGGCGCGGGAAGGAGGCGGGACAGGGAGTCCCACAGGAGCGGGGGCGGGGCGAGGAAGGGGCCTTCAATGTACCCCTGGTGGACCCTGCGAACCTCGCCCGGCCGGGGACTCCGCGCTGCCCAACCCTCAGTGGTGTAGATAATGAAAGGAGCACTGGAACTGGAGTCAGAAAGCCCGGGCTCAAGGAAAGACCCCGCTACTGGACGGCTTGCAAGTGGTTTCTTTTCTCTGCCCTCATCCTGAAATACGTAGGTTTGAGTACATGGTCTTCAAGATTTTAAAAATTCTGACCCCCACAACCTGAAGAATGAAGGCACCTGGGGGGAATGGGTTGTAGTGAGGAAGAGCTGGATTCAGGGCATTTGGTTTTCTTCGGGGATATTTCCATTCAGCCCAAAATTTATTCACAAATGACCCTCTGATAATGGCTACTTCCCCCACCTTCAACCAACTCTAGTTATTTTTCTACAAATGTACGGACTTCAGAGTCTTCGTCCTCCTGATTTTATTGCGCAAATCATTTTTGTGTCATTTCCTGAATTCAGTTCAAAAGAGTCATCGGCTGATACACACAAGCTCGGGACGGCCATATGGTCCCAATCCCAGACCTTCCTTATTACTCACTGTGCCGCTCACTTCAGTATCACCTAATTCCATTGATAAAATCTTGCCCTTCCAACAACTAGGCAATCAAATTTCTCCCCACTAAAGTTCTCTGATTTGAAATCCCATGGATGAATTCTTCCTCTTAATTCTGTGACTAATAATCTGTCTCCACTATTTCAACCTCTTTGCCACTCTCTAGGTCCAGCCTTCCCAATTTCACTTCTGCTTCTGTTCCACGTGACTGTCAGAATATGCTATGAAATCAAAGAGCCTCCCTCTTTAAAATTCTTCAGAGGCTGTCCACCTGGACAATCAAGTTCAAGCTAATTACCATGGTATACAAAGCCGTTTATAATCTGATCCCTAGACCTCTTCAGCTCCAGCTCTGACTCCCACCACATTTACACACAGATACAACAGGCTGTGTCAGTATCTCCATACATTTTCCCCCATCTGAAATCCATTCCGCATTTAACCAGGTGAACTCCTACTATCCTCCAAGATAATAAATGCTTCCCTTGCTCTTTAGAATCTTCCCTGACATCCACTCTTTCTTCCACACCCACATGCCCTCCCAATGCACTTACACTGAATTAGATACTCTCCTTTGTGCCTTCCTGCAGCAATCTCTTATCTCTCCTCTATGATTGTCCTTAGTACTTTTTTTCTTTTTTCCTATTGCTTTGCTTGGTGGTCTTTTGTTACTAGACTGAGTTCCTTAAAAGGATAGATATTTTTGTCTAGTTCATTTTTGGTTCCCAGACTTCGCAAAGTGCTCAGCACTCAGAAGTTTCCCTTTAAACATTTGTTGAGGGTTGACGTCATTCCTTCTAGCAAGTAGATGTTGAGCATCTACTCATCAGGAGGGAAATAACAGTACAATCCACAGTCCTTGCCTTGCTTAACCTTTCACAGTATTCTGTTCTTCCATTATTAGGTGGCATTCTCTGCTTATCATTTAAAACCCTCTCCTACTACCACTCACATTCTTTGTTTGTTTTAATAAAGCAAGAGCATGCCAAACAATCCATTACAATAATTCCCAAACATCTCTGCCCTTCCTCTTTCCATATCCTCTAGTTCCACACTGTATTACCCAGTTAGTAGATAAGGGATAACTGCTGCAATAGGGGAAAAAAATAGTTTGTAAAACCAGAGAATGAAGTTTGAATGCCATATTTTCCAATAATTACTGAACTAATGAACGTAGCTCAATCACTTAAATTCACTAGGCCTCGCTGATAATGATCCTTTGGCTCCATGACTAGCCTTCATTTTTAATATTTTGTTATTGAGGTGAGCACGTCCTTCTTTATACAGTGTATGTATAAATTGAGGGACTACCAGATCCTTTGAAAGTAGCTGTGCAGCATAGACTTGAACTCCAAGTGATGGGGAAACACTCACTACTTCACAACAATACTCATTTTTGAACAGTCCTTCTAGTCCTTACGTTGAACCGAAATGTGTCTCCTTATAAATTTGAAGGTAGTCATGGTATTGTCTTGGTAGGAAATACCACTGGGTTTAAGTTCCAAAGCGGTGTAGTCAGATCCCAGTTATAGAACCTCTTAGCTGTTAAACTTGGACTAGCACAGAACAACTCCAAGGATGAGTATGTTCAACTCTAAAAGGGAAAAACAATAATACCTTAAACCATTATTACAAATATGAATACAACATATATTAAAGTGCTCAGTGAATCTGAATCTAGTAACGTGTATTGAGTATAGAACAGTCCTATTCCCCTTCCATGTATAATCTTCTAAATATTTGAAGCCAGCAACCACAGAACACACCTTTCAACAAGATGCTTCCCTCTCATGCCCCCTTCATCTCCACACACTCTCCTCTAAACATAACTTACTGATTCTTAAACTGTGGCATTTGGAACTAAGTCCAATAATCCAGGTATGAAGAGGGGAATAGTAAAGTACAATTTTCTACAATTTTATGATTTTTCAATCAGTTTGGTATCACAATAGCATTTTTCTATTACCACACCACTGTTCATAAATGTCATGTGTTGCTGATTAAAAACAAAAATACTCCCAAATCTTTTAGAAGTTTTTAATATATCAATAGCTATAAAACCATATCTCCTTCAGCCTGTATTTGTACAATTTGTTTTTGAAGACCGAGTGCAGATCTTTGCATTTATTCCTCTTAAATATCATTTTGGAGGTTATGTACCAGGAGCCCCTGCCATAATAGAAATCAGTGAAAGGAGAATAACATTTAAAACAACTTTGAGTGATGGGGGCAAAAGAATCCCAAAGGCACTTTAAGTAACAAATTCCTCCATTCCTAATTTCTCCCTCACAATTTCCCTCTGACTTTTTATTAAAAGCCACATTTAAACTTCACCCAAAATTAAATAACTTTTCACACTCCTCTTGTTTTATTTTTATAATAAATGAATGTTGAAAACACCTTTTATGTGCATGTGTTTCCCACACATTATTCACTGGAACTTCGGAAGAATTCAGCGAAGTAAGCCAGACCAAGAGGCCATTTTACTGAAGCTCAGCAGGCTTAGGTAATTTGCTGAACAGTCACTCTGCACCAAAATTGGCTTCTTGGAGAAACAGCCCCACCCACAGCCCATGCTGAAGGGGAGGCCCCAGGCAGTACCACTGTGCTGTGTAATCCCTGAATCACTGCTGATTACCCGGGCATAGAAACACACCCAGGTCACACCCATTCGAAAATGACCTGGGGTGTATGGAAAAAACACTCAATCCCAAAAAAGCCGGTCCAATCAGACCAATTCAGACCAGCTGAATCCAAAAGGAGACACAGATGGTGCCCATGGCTGAGCAGGGCTCTTGACAGAATAATGTCAGCCAGTGACTAAACAGAAAACATGTATTCATTATACATTCAACTCATGTATTCAGCAAATATTTATTAAGCATGTCCGGTTTAGGTGGAAGGGATACAGTATGGACAAACGACACAAAAATTCTGCCTCTTCGATCTTGCGTTCTGGTGGATGGGACAGGCAACAAACATAATAAGTAAATCAAAAAGTATATTAAAAAGTGGTAAGTGTTGAACAAAAATTAGGCAGGAAAGGGGACTAGAAAGTGTAAGGGGTAGGGTACAGTTTTTAATCATAGGAATAGGAAGGGCTTCACTGAGAAGGTATTATTTGAGCTAAGGCTTGGAGAAGATGAAGCGCTGATCCTGTGATAAGGCCTGGGTGGCTCAGTTGTTAAGTGTCTGCCTTCAGCTTAGGTCATCAGCTCAGGGTCCTGGGATGGAGCCCTACATCGGGCTCCTTGCTCATCGGGAAGCCTGCTTCTCCGTTTCCCACTCCCCCTGCTTGTTCCCTCTCTCCCTACCCCTCTGTCAAGTAGATAAATAAAATCTTTAATAAATAAGTAAAAAGACACATAGAGCTGAAGCTGAGGGAAGCAACTGGTAGTGGGCTGATCAGGAAGCAGACAATAAAACAATAGCAAAATTAGGCAATGCAGAGAGCAGGGCATTCAAAACCCATGTGGAAGATTTTTAACAACCAAGTGATCTGGGCACTGATGCACATAGACTAGACCAGAGCCTTTGCTGACGGGGTCTTCCTATCTACCTTATCTATCTATCCATCTATGTCTCTATCATCTATCTATCTTTCTATCTATATATACCTTTTAAAGATTTTATTTACTTATTTGACACGGAGAGAGCAAAAGGAGGGAGCAGCAGGCAGAGGGAGAGGGAGAAGCAGGCTCCCCGCTGAGCTGGGAGTCTGATGCAGGGCTTGATCCCAAGACCCAGGGTTCATGACCTGAGCCAAAGGCAGATTTAACTACTGAGCCGAGCAGGCACCCCTCTCTTTATATTTTTTAAGTAAACTCTACACTACAAGTGGGGCTTGAACTCATACTCCAAGATCAAGAGTCACTTGTTCTATGGACTAAGCCATCCAGGTATCCCCCGACACACTATCCATATATTTTTGTTTTGTTTTAGGGTTTTTTGTATTGTTTTGTTTTGTATTTTTGTTTAGTTTTCACAAATCTATATATATTTTTGTTAGTTTCAGAGGTAAAATTTAGTGATTCATCAGCTGCATATAACACCCAGTGCTCCTTCCATCAAGGGCCTCCTTAATGCTCATCACCAAATTATCCCTTCCCCCCACCTCCAGCAACCCTCAGTTTTTTAAAACATCCCACAGGTGATTGGGATGTTCAGCAGAATGGGAACCCCTGCTCTAGGAAAAAGGTCTTCCAACTGTTGCCTTGGATTCTGAACACTCTTTAAATTCTGTGTTCCAGTTGGCCCAACCCAGTGTGTATCCGGCTTCTCCATTGTTCAACTTTTCTGTTATTCCTGGGTAGCCTGATACCCACAGCTGAGATTTCAGTTTTTCTAATTTGCATATGTATTCTTTACGAAGGAACAAGAACCAAATCCCAACCCTATTCCCTGAGGTCACATGTTTGCATTTTCAGTATTTTGTAATCCTGAATTGCCTAACATACCACAACCACAAAGCCAAGAAATGGTGGTGCTGAAACCGTAGCCCTGGGTTACTATTCTCCGTGCTGCAATGCTCACCTTTAGGGGCAGAACAAAAATGGAAATTTGGGGATATTTCTTTAACATTTCCATATCAATATTTGAAAAATTGCCAAAATGTTATATTTTAAAATCTTAAGGTGTATAACATTTGTTTTAGGAATGTACCTGTAATACATTACTGAATTTTTAAGAAAAATATTTAATAATTTTATTTAAAAAATAGTTTGAGGACTCAATTTTATCAATTTTTACAATTGACATTGTAATTCAAAGCTCAAATTTTCTCTCACTAAGGAAGTTAAGAAGACCTGTTTTTATTTTTGTTTTTAATATATTTTCATTGTCCTGAAGTTATATAAATAACACTTTGTTAGTTAACAAAACATCAAAGACTAGAATTTAGGCCTCCTGGCCTAGATTTGTTAATATACGCTGAAAGCATTTAAATATTTGCAGGATCATCTGTGTGTAAGTAGATGTGGTACATAGTTTAGGCATAACACAGGATTGTCTCTTTTTTTTTTTTAAAGATTTTATTTTTATTTATTTGATTGAGAGATCACAAGCAGGCAGAGAGGCAGGCAGAGAGAGAGGAGGAAGCAGGCTCCCTGCTGAGCAGAGAGCCCGATGTGGGGCTCGATAACAGGTCTCCGAGATCATGACCTGAGCCGAAGGCAGCGGCTTAACCCACTGAGCCACCCAGGCGCCCCCCAGGATTGTCTCTTAAACATCAGTAGTGCTTTAAAACTATTAGAACTAATAGAAAATGAAATAAAATTTTAGACCAAGGGAAGGTTCTAATTTCAGCAATTTACTGTCACTCTTAATTAACATAAGCTTTGTAATAGAGATTAGCAAAGGAGGCCAAGTTAAAAACAAATTGCTTAGATAAATTGCTTTAAATGCTCCTGGCAACATACAAGATATTACATAATAAAATACAGTAAACTGACTATGCCAATTTTTATTGTTCTCTCCAATAAATTTTCTTCCAATAAGTACCGTTGTCACTGTCTTATATTCTCAAATAGGTGTCCCTGAGTCAGAACTCTCCAGTTGCAAGTACCAGAGCCAATTTCAACTGGATTGAGGTGAAGGGGTGGTGAATTTTCTGCAACAGTCCTGTGGATTTTCTGGAATAAGAGTGAGGTAACTCAAACACACTAAAGGAAGAACTGCATTTCTGGTTGTTCGAGTAGGCAGTTAGGTTCTAACAGGATACGCGGAGGCCAGCAACAAGGAAACCATGGCCAACTGTCAGGAAGGTCAGAGGCCTGTCCTGGCAGCACTTCACAAGAGCCAGATCAAAGCAGACAGGCCTAAGATGGCGGGTACCGTGACAGGAAACCCCTGCCCAAATAAGGAAGAAAAAGTATGGAAACCTTGCTTCCAAGAAATCCTAGCCCCAAGTAATGAATATTCCACCCTGTAATTAACAACCGTCAGTAAAAGATAGAATCCCAGCCCCGATGGTGTGCAGCTTTCTCTCGCGCGGACTCTCGCTCTCTAGAGCTTGCCAGCTCTCACATCTCCAAAGTGTACTTCAGCTTTAATAAACTTTCACATTTGTGTCCCTCATTTGCTACACTGTGTGTCTGTCCTTGAATTATTTCTCATGACAAGACCAAGAACCTTCTGCGGTATCCTTGGAACGGCCGTGATTGAGACTTCAGAACCCAGGGCAAGGGTCAGGGTTCTCCCCAGTTCTCCTGTCAACATGGGGACCTCTGAGACCAGAGCAGAGAGCCAAGAAAGGCGGCATCTTTCTCATCCCCTTCTGTGAGAACTGTTTCTCTGTGACTTGCCTTCCATCTATCTGTCCAGCTGCAAACCAGTCTGTTTTACACCATGTGCAGAAGAGCCTCGGTGGCACGGGGTGTAGAGCCTCAGCTTATGGACACTTCATATAGAAAACTATCAAGAGTTGCTGATGTTTTGGGTCACACAAATATTCAAACACTCAACAGTAAAACAGGTCTGGCCCATGAGGCAGAGGACTGGGCATCATAAAGGGCAGCTCCCTCTAGGGGAGGAAATTTCCTAAGAATTTAGTGGTATTACCAGAACAAGGGAGAAAGGAATACCAGGCCAGCCAAATTATAGGTATTCACTGCTAAGTGTGCTAAGCTCACACTAAAAAGATGATTTTTTAAAAAAGATTTTATTTATTCATTTGACAGACAGAGATCACAAGTAGGCAGAGAGGCAGGCAGAGAGAAGGGGAGGGGAAGCAGGCTCCCTGCTGAGCAGAGAGCCCAATGCAGGGCTCGATCCTGGATCCCAGGACTCCGGGATCATGACCTGAGCCGAAGGCAGAGGCTTTAACCCACTAAGCCACCCAGGTGCCCCTAAAAAGATGATTTTTATGAAATTTTCTTACCTACTCAAATCTTACAATTGTAATGTAAATTACATTGAGTCTCACCATTTAATATTTTTAAAAAGATATTATTTATTTATTTATTTGACACACACACACACACACACACACACACACACACACAGAGGGAACACAAGCAGGGGGAGTGGGAGAGGGAGAAGCAGACTTCCCACTTAGCAGGGAGCCCAATGCAGGGCTCAATCCCAGGACCCTGGGACCATGAGCTGAACCAAAGGCAGGCACTTAATAACTGAGCCACCCAGGCACCCCTCACCACATAATATTAAGAGCTATACTCAAGTATACTTTTTCTGGTTTGTTGATGCCACTTTAAAACCCTAGGCTAGAAAAATCCTTCAGTCTACTCATGATTATGGTAGGAAATTACAATTTCACTTGATCAGAACATTTTAAGTTATTACATTTTAAGTCGAAAAAAATTAGATCTAAAAATATTTTATTCAAAGCTGAAGAGGTAAAAGCACTTGATTGTCAAATTCAATCAGCACAGTGAAATAGGTCTCATTTAAAGAGTATTAGTTAAGTTACAGAGAGAGTTCTTTAGTTTCTGTAACATGGTGTTTCAATATGGGGCTAGGTCCTAGTTATTAGTAAGACAGAAAAGAATGTTAAAAACAAGCTTGGTCCAAGTCATAAGGTCTACTTTGTTTTTCTAATGTGCGCTAGTCATCAGCCTGAATACAAAGGTCAAGAACATTTACCTCAGCCATTAAGCAACGTATTCTGCTCTAGACTCTAAAATCAGAAGCCAGAGACCAAAGTCTTCCCTCCTAGCTTCAATTCTCCTGTGGTCAGAAACTGGTCTCTTGTTTATCTACACTTAAGAAAAAAATCCTATGTTCATGAGCAAAACAGGGACAAACCACATTTAAAAATAATCTCCACCCATTGTCAGGCTCCCTCCTCTCTGGAAACGTTTCCAGCTGCTCTGGAGAGGTGTGCGCACGGGTCTGCGAGCCCAGCAACTGAATGAAGCTCAGGAGAAGTCCCGTTGCATAAAGTCGGAGGAGGCTCTGCCAACACAAAAGCAAAGAATTGATTTGGTTGTGGGATAAAGTGGAAAATGGAAAGAATTGCCCTTTGTATCAGTCCAACTTTTCCTCCCCTTCTGAATAAAACATTATTATGTAACAAAGAGCCTTTAAATAATTTCTTTCTTTTTTGAATTGGCAACTTGACAAACACAGATTGTGTCATCCTGGGTTACAGCCACTTCTTAGGGTGTGGAGTTACTTGATCCCGGCACTGTGGATCAGTGTGCCCAAAACATGTGACACAAGCTAGGTCCGTGGCTCGCTGATAGTATCTGAAATTTAGGGGAAAAAAGGAAAGCTTCTTTCCCTTTCAAAACTTGAAGAAAGGGAACCACGGAGCGGGCCCTGGTTGATCCTTTTATTTCAAAACCTTAACTTCTGTATACAAATTATACAAATAAACCAAGAAGTATGTTCTATCATCATTCTGAAAGGGGGGAAAACTATAGTCCAGAGTTCTCCACTGAGATGATGGCAGATTTGGGGCAAAAGCTGCTGTTCTTGCTGAACTTAGCCTCCTGAAAGATGATCCTAGATGTCACAACTGTACAGAAATCTTGCTTAGAACCTTGTGAGGGAGAGTGTCCTACTCCAGAACAGCATCTGGAGACGGTGCTCCTGGTTGTATCCCGGTGTGACATTTTAATATCATATGACCAACTTTTAAGCATTTTACTTGGAAAAAAGTTGTGCATGAACAGAAACATTGGAAAAGATGTTGAAGGGTTAATTTGTTCATGAAATAAGAATTCAGTGCCAGTGTCGCTTTAAGGCCCTGGAGACAATGATGAGGACACTGGGAGTTTGCTCTTGGTCTGACTGGGGGACAGGAAACCAACCAAACATTCAAAGCAACATGCTACATAGTTGTCATTAAATTCTACGTAAAATGCTACCAAGAGACAGAGGAGTCACTGCCAATGTGTCTAGTGAAGGCTTCATGGGGGCCTTGATGCTTAAACTGAGGTTAGTAGAGTCAGCGCTGTCTAGGCCGGGAGAAGGGAGAAGAAGCAGAAGAGTGTATACAGTGGCTTCAAGGCTCTGAAAAAACATGCCATTTGGTGGGGGTATTTCGAGTATTCTTGCTGTGGCTGCGTGAGCAGAGGGTCATTTAAGGCAGGGAAATGTGGGTGGGGGTGGAAAATTCAATAGCCTACGAGCCGGGTAGGTGAGGTAAATGACTAAAGAAGGCTGGCAGGGCTGGGTACAAAGGCATTTGCTGTGAGTGCCTGAGCAGATGGCTCACTAGAGGACACAAAACCTCTAAAAAGTATTGCACAGAATTATACTTACCTCTCCAAATGTGAGAGATTGCCTGTTCCCATAGCCTTGCCAAGATGAGTACTTTTCATTCATTAAACCAATATTTACCGAATGCCTTCTATTGTGAGCTATTTGTATTAAGAATTGAGGATACAGCAGCAAATAAAACAAAAATTCCTATTCTCATGGAACTTACATTCTATGAGGGGCACACAGACAAAATAAAGAAGTAAAAGTTGTAGTTGTTGGATAAATGCTATGGAGAAAAATAAAAGAGGGACAACCTATAGAGAATGGGAGATAGGTTGGATTTTAGATATAATAATCAGGAAAAACCTCACCAAGAGGACAGACATTAAACAGAGACTTGAGGATGTGAAATAGGGAGCTATGCAGACATCTATAAGAAGAGCATTTCAAGCAGAGGAAACCATAAATCAAAGGCCCTGAGGTGAGATCACACCTGCCTGGGAAGGGAGGTTAAGGGGAATGGGAAGAGAGGGAGAGATTGTATAGGATCTTTTAGAGAATTGTAATGATCAAGGCTTTTGTTCTGAGCAAATTAAAAAAGCTTTCAGTGGTTTTGAGCAGAGAAGTGATAGGTGGGCTTTGTATTTTTAAAGACTCGTTGAGGCTGCAGTGTGCAGAGCTGAATGCCTTGGGGGAAGGGTAGAAGCAGAGAGCCGCTGGGGGGTGAGAGCTACTGCTCAGGACAGACAGAGGGTGGCTTGGCCCAGGAGAGGGCAGCAGAAATGGTAGGAAGTGGCTGGATTCTAGTTATATGTTAAAGGTAGAACCCCAGGACTTCCTGATAGATTGGCTGTGGGGTGTCAGAGAAAAAGAGGGATCCAGGGATAACTGTGGTGTTTTTGGTTTAAGTGATTAGAACAATAATATTCCACATACTTTGGGGAAAACTGTGGGGTTAAGCAGTTTGGGTTGGAAGGATGGGAAAGGAGGCTTAATAATTTGGTTTTGGAAATGTTACTTTAAGGTACTTATCAGACAATAAGACTAAATTTGAAATAAGCAGCTGGATATGAGTCTGGAGTTAAAGGAAGAGGTCTGAACTAGAAATAATACGTTTGTTGGTGTAAACTCTCCAGCAAATGAGGTTGGAGAAAAACCAGGAGAACATGTTATCCTGGGAATTAAGTAAAAGTATCTCAAAAAGGAGGGAGTGACTGGAGCACCTGGCTGGTGCAGTCAATTAAGTGTCCAACTTTTGGTTTCGGCTCAGGTCCTGACCTCAGGGTCACAAGATAGAGCCCAGGGTCAGGCTCCACACTGAGCAAAGAGTCTACTTGACTTTCTCTCTCCCTCTCCTCTGCCTCTTCCCCTTCTCTTTCATAAATAAATAAATCTTAAAAAAAAAAAAAAAAAAAGACAGAGTGATGAATTTTGTCAAATGCTACTAACAGGACAAGTTTATCAGTCAGGGTTCCCTGAGAAACAGAACCAATAGGAAGGATAGATAGATAGATAGATAGATAGATAGATAGATATTGTATCACATCTAATGCTGGGGGAAATGTCAGTCCTTTGTTCTACTCAGGCCTCTAACTAAATAGATGAGGCCCACCCATATTACAGAAGGCAATATGTTTTAATCAAAGTCCACCAACTGAGATGCCTGGGTGGCTCAGTGGTTAAGCGTCTGCCTTGTGCTCAGGTCATGATCCCAGGGTCCTGGGATTGAGCACTGCATTTGGGGTCCCTGCTTAGTGGGGAGCCTGCTTCTCCCTCTTCCACTACCCCTGATTGTGTTCCTTTTCTCACGGTATCACTCTCTGTCAAATAAATAAATAAAATCTTTTTTAAAAAAGTCCGCCAGTTTGGGGCACCTGGGTGGCTCAGTGGGTTAAGCCACTGTCTTCGGCTCAGGTCATGATCCCAGGTTCCTGAGATCGAGCCCCGCATCGGGCTCTCTGCTCAGCAGGGAGCCTGCTTCCTCCTCTCTCTCTGCCTACTTCTCTGCCTACCTGTGATCTCTCTTTCTCTGTCAAATAAATAAATAAATAATCTTTAAAAAAAAAAAGTCCACCAGTTTATTTATTTATGTAACTACCTATTTATTTGTTTATTTAAGTAGGCTCCATGCCCAACGGTGGGGGTCGAACTCAAAAAACTAAGATCAAGAGTCACACGCTCAATGACTAAGCCAGACAGGCACCCCCAAAGTCTACCAATTTAAATGTAAATCTCATCCAAAAACACTTTCACCAAACGTTCAGAAAAATGTTTGACCAAATAGCTGGTCACTCTACCCCAGCAAAGACGAAACATAAAAATAATTGTCACAGCAAGTGAAACAAATCTGAGAAGTAGCTATTGTATTTAGCAACGTGGAGGTTATTCGCAACCTTAGGGAGCACTTTGATGGAATGGTGGGAGAAGAAAACTTGACTGAAAGGAGTTCACAGAAAAATGAGAGGAGGTCCTCTTCTAGGGTAAACCATAAATGCCATGTATTTCTGGGGGCCCAGGACCTGGGGGAAGGAAAACACAGCGAGCTATCAGCCCCTGGGGCTGTCTGACTTGATGCTGGTTGGCAGCACCCAGAGAGAGAGCCTTTGGGCAAGATGGACAACTAATGGAAAGCAGTTCTCGCATGAAGCTAGAGATCTAGAATGGGTAACAGTCGTCTCAGGTCACTGCTGAGGTATTTGGCTTCTCCAAGGAGAAGAAGAGTTTTGGAAAAACGTATCTTCAATGTATTAATATCAACTAAATGAGAGTTATTTATCACTGGGCATAAAAAATATATAAGCAAGCAAATTTTGAGCATATCAGAAAAAACAAACAGCAAATCATCCCAGGGATTTCAGATATACTGGACTTAGCAGACAAAAAATAGGAAAAAAAAATTATGAAATGTTTAAAGAAATAAAAGATGAGCAAGTAATAAGAGGCCCTCCTGTAAGATAAGACATATTTGAAAACAAACCAATAAGGCTTTTAGAAATTAAAAAATAAAATTGTTAAACAATCTTAATTGGTTAAAACACTTATTTGGCATAGCTGAATAAAAATATTGGTAAATTAGATGCCAGATCTGAAGAAATGATACAGAATGCAGTACAGAAGATAAGCAGTTGACAAATATGAAAGATCAATAGCTATGGAAGTAGTCATATGAGGTTACTAGGGAAAGAGAAAGAGAACGCCCATTTGCTCCCTATGCCTAGCACCGGGCAGGGAAGCAGAAGATAAAACACATGTAGTTCATACACACCAGCACTGAGCCACCAAATTTTAGATTGGTCTGATTTATATTTCCTTTTTGGAGGGAAGTTGGCAAGGAGTTGAGAAAATGGCAGAGCCAACAGGAGTTTCTCATCCCAGCTACCAGTCATAAATGTGGTGCGTAAACAGCAGAGCACTTAAAATGCACCCGTTTTAAGAAAGGACTACAATCTTCCTGTACAACTAATCTTGCCATGTGACATCAGAATTGTTTTGTGGGTAGTTTCTTCTTCTGTGCCTACAAGCATACTTAAGTTTCTATCTATTTATAAAAACCAAAATTCAAAGAATTCTTTCAAGCTATTATCTTTGCTTTCCCCTCCCATTCAGTGACAAATTTCTTGGGAAAAAAATCAACTAGACTTAAAATGATTATTTTATCACAATTCATTCATTACTTCTGCTCCCTACTTAACCTACTGAAACAGTTCTCTTAAAGTTAACAGTGACTACTTATTATGTCCAATGAATTTTCTTCCTCCCTTCCATTTTATAGTACTTGATACTGTTAAGCACTCATTTCCTTCTTCTAATCAGCAAACATTTACCCAGTTCTTACTAATCTATATGTAGGCCCTGGAGACAAAAAGATCAAATGGTTCTCTGATGTCAAGTGGTTTACTGTCTACTTATCAAAGAAGACAAGTGCACAATGAAGTGAAATAAAACACTAAAGGAAAAATTGCGACCATGAATGAGGGCGTGTTCATTTCCACCTGAGGAGTCGGGACAGGTTTGCCACCTGGATCTTCTTGAAAAAATGTGTGTTGCCAGGTGGATAGGCAAAGACTACGGCATCATTTGAGGCAGAGGAACACGTGAGCAAAGGTATAGAGGCATAAAGCATCCAGGTATGTTGCTGGGACCACAAATAGCTCAATGTACTTGGGACAAAACAACCAAAATTGGCATTAAGTTAAAATGACAGGGGATGAAAAATCATGGAAGGCTTTGAACCCATTCAAAGGAGCATGGGCTTTATCTTATGGGCACTAATGGGGTTGCTAAAGGATCCCCCCCCCCATCTTCTTACTGTATTTGCAATTTAGAAACAACCCTCTTACAGGAGATAGAGGCTGGATTGGAAGTTAAGAAGTTAGGAAACTTTTCAGTTCTGAGTGAGAGGGTAAGGGTCTGAACTAAGATGGGTCAGGCAAGTGTGAGAGATGATGAACTGAGTAAATGACAGTCCCATCAGGAGAGAGAGGAGCAGGTTTTAAGAAGATGCTCTCACAGATGAGGAGTGTGGGCTGGTTGGCATCCCAAAAGGTGTCTACTCCAACTGATGACCGTGTATTACTTTTTGGCCCTCTTGATCTTGTTGTTTTTATAATACTGATTATTTTCCTCATTATAAATTATATATAACTTTCATTGCAGATGATTTGAGATATCTTGCAAAGTAAGAAAAGCCACCAGATCTTATATAATATCTACATCTGATAATCTAGATATTATAAAACATTCTAAAAGTATGAACTATGCATATTGTACATTCTTCAAAATCTGTTTAATATCCTATATAGAATGTTATACCCTGCTTTTAAAATTTAATTTTATACTAAAAGCATTATTCTGCCTGAGATAATCTTTGACTATATCACTTTAATAACTGCACGGTGTTTTATCCTTTGAATGAACTATATTTCCCTATGATGAACATTAAGATTGACTTCTGTTTTGCTATCAGATATAATGTTGTGATAAACATCCTTGCATATAACATTAGATTACTCTGATTATTTCCTTGGTAGAAATTCCTGGCTCAGTCAGTTAAGCATCTACCTTCGGCTCAGGTCATGATTCCAGGATCCTGGGATCAAGCCCCGCATTAGGCTCTATGCTCAGCAGGGAGCCTGCTTCCCCCCTCTGCCTGCAGCTCCCCCGATTGTGCTCTCTCTCTCTCTGTCACATAAATAAGTAAAATGTTTTAAAAATTCCTGGAAGTGAAATTAGAGTGTTAAATTTATGTACAATAATAAAATCTCCTGATACATATTGACAAACTGTTTTTCAAATGCACTGTCCCAATTGATGTTCTCATTAGCCCTGAGAATTGCTCTAATTTTTTTTTTTCTTTTCTAGGTATAGAGACAAAGATTTCTTCTTTTAATTTGCATTTCCAGAATTACAAGTTAATATACTTATTATAAATTCGTATTTTCTTGTTTTGTGAATTTTTCCTTTATGTTTTTGGATTATTTTTCTATTAGAAATTTTTTTTCTTGAGTTGTATTAGTTCTTTTTTTTTTTTTTTTAAGATTTCATTTGTTTATTTATTTGGGGGGGTGAGGAGCAGAGGGTAAAGGACAAGCAGACTCCATGCTGAACACAGAGCCCCATGTGGGGCTCAATCCCCCAACCCTGAGATTATGACTTGAGGTGAAATCAAGAGTTGGATGCTTAAGCAACTGAACCACCCAGGAATCTCTAATTCTTTATATATTAAGTATATTGATCTTTTTTGTCTGACATTTTTTTTTACAAATATTGATATATATAGTTTTAGAATTATTTTATAGCTATATTTATTTACTTTTTCATTTGGAACCTTTGCTTTCCTCTCAAACACTTCTCTTTTGGTGTCTGTGATACTGTTTTTCCTGTTTCCTATTTCTCAGTCTAATTCTCTATGGTGTCTAGTTGGCACTTCTTCCTTCTTCAAATAGAGACATTTTTCATGGTCTTTGGCCTTTTTTACTCACTGTCCTTATGCTCAGAAAGCTCATCTATTCCAAATGTTTCAGTCTTTATAAATATCAACTCTCTTAATCAAAACAGTTTTTCTGAATATGTACATAGTATCAAATTTAAAAGTACAAAATAGTATACAGGTGAAAAATAAGTCTCTTTTTCTCCATGATCCCCAGCCTTTTTCTCTCCTGTGAGGCAACCACTATCTCACTCTCTTGTGGAGCCATCTAAAAATATTCTATGCATTTACAAATATTCATACAAATACTAGCAAACGAGCTACATATGCTGTTTTACATTTACTATTTTCACTTCACAATAGATTTTGGAGATCTTTTCCTACCAGTACACATGAGACAGCATTGTATTTCATTATGTGAATATACCATAACATTTTAAACCAGTCTTCTAATGCTAAATAAACTTTCGTTTATTCAAAATGGATCACTTCAAATCTATTGCGATCACTTATAAACATTATTTTGTATTTATAGGATAACTACCTAGGACTAGAATTGCTAAATAAAAAAAGTATGTACATTTGTTATTTTAACTAATTGTAAAATTACAACCTTTTATTAAGGTTGTACCAATGCACAGCCCCTCCATCAATGCTTGGTAATTGTGTTATAAAATTTGGGGGGTTTTGCCAGTCTGATAGGTGAGAGTATCTCATTGTAGTGTATAATTAAGGTGAGGATTGCTGTCTTTTTTACACATCTAAGAGAGATCTGTATTTCCTTTTCAGTAAACTATTTTTAATAGCCTTTTTCCCTTTTACTCCTATTTTGTATTGAGTAGTTGGTCTTTTTCTTAGTAATTTATAGAAATTTGCTTCTAGTATGTTATATACATTATGCCTCAATTTTTACATAGAATGATTTTGCTGTGTTTTATTTTCTACAGAACTTCTGTAGTTATTATAATAACCAATTGGTAATTGGTAAACCAATATACCATTTCTTACGGTTTCTGAGTTTGTGCTATACTTGGAAAGGTCTTCACATACTGTTATTACTTAAGACAAAATTTTCCAATGTTTTATTCTTATACTTATATGCAGCTATTTTTATATCTAGATCTTTGATCTATCTGGAATTTATTTACATGTGAAATGTAAGGTAGGAATAAAAAAATTTTTTTTTTTTTTTTACTAAGTGCTATCCACTCTCTGCAACACCGTTTTTTGAATAATTATACCTTCCTTCCCAAGTTGAAATGCTGTCTTTATCACCTACTTATGTTTTGCAGTCCATTTCTGGATATTTGATCATGTTATATTGATGAATGTTCTCCAACATATTTTAATTACTATAGGTTTATATTATAGAGTAGGGCAGTCCCTTTTCATTCCTCTGTTCTTAGTTTTTCAAGACTGTCCTTATTTATGTATTTTTACATATGAACTTTAGAATCAGCTTGTCTAGTTCTAAATTTTTTTAAGAATGCTTACTGTTGGGGCGCCTGGGTGGCTCAGTGGGTTAAGGGCTCTGCTTTCGGCTCAGGGCATGATCCCAGGGTCCTGGGATGGAGCCTCCCGTTGGGCTCTCTGCTCAGCAGGGAGCCTGCTTCCCTCTCTCTCTCTCTGCCTGCCTCTCTGCCTACTTGCGATCTCTGTCAAAAAATAAATAAACATCTTAAAAAAAAAAAGAATGCTTACTGTTATGCTGATTGCATTCAGGTTAAATTTACAGATTAATTTGGGAAGAATCAACATCTGTATGATGTGGAGTCTTCCAATCCAAAAATATATATGTTTTTGATTTGTTCAGGTCTTCTTTTGTGTCCTTCAGTAGTGTTTTTCTTATATAAATGATGAACATTTATTTTAAAGTTTATTCTTGTATTTCATCTTTTTGTTCTGTTACAACATCTGTGATGTCTGTGCAAATCACTTTTATTTTATTTTTTTAGATTTAAAAAAAAATTTATTTATTTATTTGACAGAGATCACAAGTGGGCAGAGAGGCAGGCAGAGAGAGGAGGAAGCAAGCTCCCTGCTGAGCAGAGAGCCCAATGCAGGGCTCAATCCCAGGACCCTGGGATCACGACTTGAGCAGAAGGCAGAGGCTTTAACACAGAGACACCCAGGTGCCCCTAAAAATTTTATTTTAAAAAGGAAAAAAAAAAAGTCAGATGCTTAACGAACTGAGCCACCCAGGCACCCCTGATGTTATTTTAAACTCAACAAGTTCCAAATTTTAATTATCGTTCTCCACTAGCCAAAGTGTAATCTGTCTTCTTCAGTTTTGTACCTTACCAGTGCCTGGTATAGGGCCATGTGCCTGGCACATAGTAGGCTTATACGTGTCTTCTGAATTGAAATATATGGATATGTGCCTTCTCTCTCTTTCCCTCTACTTCTCTCTCCTACATACACACATACATACTAAGGATCAGAGATATCACTTGTGGAGACTAGTGCAAAGAAAGAGGAGGAGAAGAAGATGGGGGAAGGAGGAGGGGGAGAAGAGGAGAAGGGGCCTTGGTTGGAAAAGCAAGAAAAAGTGTTATTAAAGGTACTAAAATATAAAGCTTCTTCCTTGTGGGTTGTACTTCCAGATCTGGTAAATATCCTCTTCCTTGACAACTTCTTATCTGATGATTTTAGTGCCTAATTAATGATCACTTCCTGAATCGCTATTACATTTGCAGTAACAAAATGGTATTCTTTCACATTTAGACAACAAAAATAACAAAAAATAACAAAACTTTTAGAAGCTCCAATAACAAAAATGCATTGTCCTTTCTGAAGAGGATGGGAAACTGGCACTTGGGTTTAAGCCCAGAACTGAGATTTCAGTAGAAAAGCAAAGCAAAGGCTGTGAAGTAAGAAATATACCAACAAGGGGTCTCTTTCTTCTAAGAGCTGTCTGTGCATGCTAGCTAGAATAATAGCCATTGGGCACCTGGGTGGCTCAGTGGGTTAAAGCCTCTGCCTTCTGCTCAGGTCATGATCCCAGGGTCCTGGGATGGAGCCTCCTCGCATCAGGCTCTCTGCTCAGCAGGGAGCCTGCTTTCCCCCACCCCCAGCTCTCTCTGCTTCCCTCTCTGCTTCCCTACTTGTGATCTCTGTCTGTCAAATAAATTAAAAAAAAAAAAAAAAAAAAAGAATAGTAGCCATTTCCTGCTAAACTAAAGCTGTATTCTTAAATAGCTAGAAATCCTTGGGCAAATCAAACAGAGTCAGGATTTAGGACAGGAGTCAGCAAACTATGACCCTTGGGCTAAGTCTGGCCCACAGCTTGCTTTTATAAATAAAGTCATATTGAAATAAAGTCATGTTCATTTGCTTATGTTGCTTATGCTGCTTTCTCACCATAACACCACATTTGAGTAGTTCTAACAGAGAGTGAATATCCCATGAAGCCTAAAATATTTACTATCTGGTCCTTTATAGAAAAAGTTTGCAGACCACTGGTAAAGACTTCGCAAGTGTGTGTTTGCTAAGATATGATATTTTTCCAGGCTTCTAGGTAGAGGCCCCAAACAAGTGAAGGATCGCACACTCAATTGAGAAGATGGAGGCCTATCAAACAGAAACAATAAAATCGATCACTTAGCCAGTGGGCTCTGGAACCAGTTGGCCTGGGTTCAAATTATGATTCTATCACTTATTAGCTGTGTGACCTTAGGCAAGATTCTGTGCCTTTGTTTGTTGTATAAGGAGGATAATAATCACACCTACCTCCTAGGGTTGTTGTGAAGATTAATTTAACACATATAAGAACTCCTAGACTACTTTCTGGTACTAGTAAGGGTCATTAATAGCTCTTACTATGTTAAGCAATGCTGACATAACTTTGTATTTCCTAAAGCATTTAAGACAATAAAATAGAGAAATGTTATTTTAATGAGTGCTCTGATAATCAAAGTAGAGTGGAATATGTCTGATGATGGCCCGGATGTAAGGAGAAATTGTGATGTATTTGGAAGACCATAGACAGAGATCTGTCTGGTTCTGGATAGGTAAAAGAACAACCATCAAAAGTCACCAATCTCTAAAGGAGAAGGAAAACTACAAATTCTATAATTGAGTTTTTATTTGTATTGCTAAGGTAACGTGTGACTGTAATACTTACTCATTCTTTTAATACTTTTCAAAGAATTACCATTTGTTAATTTAAATAGTACCTGATATTTGGTTGAAATCACTGGATGACTCCAGGTTTCTGTTTATAAGACTAAATCTATGAAATTTAAATATAACTGTAAAAATTAAAATCCATTAATTTTTTTGTGGGTATTACTGGCTTTAAAACATTAGAAAAACATTTCCCATGATTTAATATGATAGATGTGCTAATCCTCTGCTGCTTTTCAGCCCTATTCATTAACCTAAAACGTGCTATACTCCGCACATTACAGGATTCTGCTAACTGATTTATTTGTGTGAGTGTGTAATTGCATTTGACCTTTTATGAACATAAAATGTTTTTTAAAGAGCTAAAAGCACTTTACATACATACTGCATCAGTTAACTTCCAGATTGCATTCTAATGTAGGGAGAGAATTTGTGGCTGTCATTTCCATTTAAAAATTTTAAAAATGAAAACTAAACCTTGTTCTTCTTTTTAGTTTCCAAATCATGCTCACAGCTCTTAACACACACCATCCATTCTGAGCTAGAGTAGGTACCAATCCTATCTAATTGATAAGGAAGCCAAGGCTCTGAAGGGTTAAGGGATTTACTAGAGGTTGTAAAACTGTTTAGTGAGTCCCGGAATCCAGAACTGGGTCCCAGTGTCCACTGTCCACTGTCTACTTGTTAAGTCAAATTTGGGTAGGATTCTCTCTTTGAATCTCATCGTCTTAGAGGATCTTTCCTTCCAAGGTTTGCCAAGGTCTGCCACTCCAGTCCACATATGAATTGGTTTTGGAGCCAGGAGTAAGTTCAGACCTGCTTACTCTCAAACCATTGTACTTGCCACCACCTTATACATATGTTATCAAGCAAAAAGATAGTTTTTTTTTCCATTTTCAAATCTGAACAGCTATGGCTGTACACATAAACCATATACACAGTTAACTATATTATTCTGTAGGAATTTTTAATTTTATAGAAAATTCATGTATACTCAGAAAAAAACCCTTATGTCAGAGGGATTTTTACATGGAAAAAGTTTGTGCAAAACACAACTGTGAACTGAGAGACAAAGGGCCTCTTCATGAGTATAATAAATAATAGACCTTCCACCTACTTCATATTTTCCTGTTGATCCTTTCCTAAGTAATATGAATTTGAAGTCCACTGCTTGCCTAGAAATTCTTCAGTGAAGCCTGAAGGATGAAAATGCTGGACATTTTAAATGCAGCTAAAATACATCCGTGGTGGCTGGATATTTAAGTTGGTGTGTGTGACTGGAAAGCAAATAGTGGTTTTCCCACTTGACATTGCTTCATCCCCCTGACCGCTACCTACAAATGCTGGTTCCACAGGAAATTAAGGTCCTAAGGTATGCATAGTAAGCCATTTATTATTGAACCTTTTCAATAAAATGGCTCATGGAGGAAAGAGTAGAATAAAATCCTTGAGGGCAAGGATTTCCTTTGCGCTTGTTGCACTTTGATGTACCTACTTTACTTACCTGTTTTATGTAAAACAACTGGAGCCCCCAAAACAATGGAATTCAGTATGGGAACAGCATCAGCTGAAGAGCCGGTCTACCCACAGAGCACATTGGAAGACATAGGGGGAAAGTCCAACTATTCAGCAAACTTACAGTTTCCAGTTGGGTTAGAGCCCAGTTCTCCCATCCTATGCAATCATTGCAATGAAGTTCAGAAGAATAATCTGAACCAAACAACTAAGAAAGTTCTATATTTTCCTACACCTAAGAGAGAGAGAGAGAGAGAGAAGGAGAGAAACTATTTCAGGGTTCCGTTTCTTTCAAAAACACTTCAAAGTCTTCACATCCCTCTCAAAATACTATTATTTTCAAGGCCTCTCCTTGGGCTCTCTAGATACAGATACTAGGTGGAGAGTTGCATATGGAAAGTTTATTGGGGAGTCATCTCCGGAAATATACCTGTAAAGAAGAAAGGCAGAGGAAAAAGCTGAACTGCAGCTGGTTACAAATGAGGTCTCAGCCAGTTTGAAGGGGAGGTCTAGGCTGGGTGGACCAAGCTGACAGAAGGGGCCTCAGCCTAGTCATTGTAGTCTCACATTAGCCAGTCATTAGTCATGGGCTGTTCCCTAAAAGGGATGCGGTTCTGTGAAGCCAAGGGCACGGACCATGGAAAGGCACACCATGAGCCCACCAGCAGCAGCTAGTGTTGGGTGCATCAACCCTGAAAAGCAGGGTTGGGTAGAGGGCCATTGCATCTACTGTGAGGCCATACATGATGTGACCTCTTCATATCACCAAGCTCATGCCCTCTCTAACTGCACTGGCTTCTTTCCTAGATCCTGAAACTACCACACATGCACCCCTCTCGGGACCTTTGTCCTTCTTCCTGTTCCCTCTGCCTGGAACACTTTTAAGGTGATCAGTTGTTTTGGTTTGCTGGGGGTTTTGCCCAGGAAGGCCTACAACCTGGGAATGCTCTTAGTCCCTGACAGGCTGGAATGGTTGGTTACCTAAACTTCTTCCAGATGTCCACATGCTTTACTCCTTCACCTCCTTCCATCTTGGCTTCCATTGCATCTTATCTGACCATCCTATTTAAAATTATACCCTCTTACCCTCACACACACGCTCTCAATTCTCTTTCCCTGCATTTGTTTCTTTCCTGTGGCACTTAATATCTTCTAATATGCTATATCACTTATTTGTCTTATTTAGTTTAGGAATACAAATCCCACCATGAGGGTTTCTGGCACATAGTAGGCACTTGATGAAATAAATAAATAAATATTTCTAATATTTTATAGAAAGCTCCTGGTTCCTATGCAACGTATGCTGCCCTTTAATGATTAGTTAAAATGTTTCAGATTGTAGTCATTTATCATTGTTAATTATTTGGCAATTATGCTGGTAAAAGGTCAAATTGATCATGGAACCATTTCTTTGGTAAGCGAATGGAGAAAGGATTTTAAATGAAATCATTCTGCTTCGTTCTTGATGGTAATGACATACTATTTTTAAATTTTGTGAAATAGCAGATTACTTATTTAGAATCTGCAACTGCAAAAAATAAGCTAGGGAAAAAAATGTAGCAATCTGACTGACTGACAGTGTTAGCCACCATGAAACAAATACCTGGTAGGAGCCATTTTCTGCATACACGTGTATCAGCAAATGTTTACACTGGACACAGGACAGCTTGAGACTAAAATTTTTGCAGCTGCAAAGTCAAAGCATTAGATTTTGCTTTCTCATCAGTGATTCATATTTTCTTTGAAAAGAAGGGCAGAAGAAGAAAAAAGGGGTATTGTTCGGAGAGATAAATATTTGTTTGCACCTAAAAGAAAATTTTTTTAGAAAATATAATACTTAAACACACATTTTCATTTCCATAAAATGTAATAGATGCCTTTCACTCCTATTTTTGGGAACTTCACCCAAATATAGTTCCCTCTGCTCCACAAAGAGTGAACTGTGATAAGAAATATGAAGTGGTCTCTCATAATATTTTAAGTGAAATTTTTTGGTTTTAGGAGAGAATTAATATCCCTCCAAACTCCTCTATCAGCTGACTTTGAATTTGGGCAAATAACTATTATTCTCAAGCTCATGGAGAATTTTTAAAATCAAAATATTTTATCCTAAGAAAATATAATGAATGAAACCCAACTGAACATATTGCCTCATGATGGGAATTATGCATTTAGCTTTCCATTATTTAAACAAGTAGTCATACACAATATCGTTGACTTAAAATAGATCCTCTATCTTTGTTCTGTTTATAAAACAATATAGAGTTAATTAACATAGGTTCTCAACCTGAAAAAGCCTATGGTTGTAACATATAGCCAGAAGGCTCACTGTGCTAATCAAACTTTTGTCTCCCTATATTGAAAAGACAATAAATTTAAATCATATTTATTGTGTTTTTATTACAATTCTAATAAATTGCAATTCTTTGTTGTAGTTCTACTAAAGAGCCTGGGTGGCTCAGACCATTGGGCGTCTGCTTTTGGCTCAGGTCATGATCCCGGAGTCTTGGGATCAAGTCCCACATCGAGCTCCTTACTCAGTAGGAAGTCTGCTTCTCCCTCTGCCTTCCACTCCCCCTGCTTGTTTTCTCTCTCTCTCTCTGACAAATAAATAAATAAATAAAATCAATCTTAAAAAAAATAAATGTACATTCTCTAAAGCTATAAGTTAAACTCCAACATGGACTCAAGGAATATATGACTTTTTTTTTTTTAATTAAATGAAATTGGTTAGGTACTGTTATGCACTTGGTTGCGCCCCCACCCAACCCTAAACTCCAAATTCATATTTTGAAGTAACTTCCAGTACCTCAGAATGTGACTATATTTGGAGATGGGGCCTTTAAAGAGGTGTTTAAGTTAAAACGAAGCCTTTAGAGTAAGCCCTAATCCAACCTGACAGATATCCTTATAAGAAAAGGAGATATGGGGGCACCTGGGTAGCTCAGTTGTTAAGTGTCTGCCTTCGGCTCAGGTCATGATCCCAGGGGCCTGGGATCTAGCCCTGCTTGGGGCTCCCTGCTCAGGGGGAAGCCTGCTTCTCCTTCTCCCACTTCCCCTGCTTCTGTTCCCTCTCTCGCTGTGTCCCTCTCTGTCAAAAATATAAATAAAATCTTAAAAGAAAAGAAAAGAAAAGCAGATATGGACAAGGAGATAGATACCAGGGATATACCAGAACAGAAGAAACACCATGTGAGGACATAGTAAAGGTGGCCATTTGCAGCCAACATCCTGATCTTGGACTTCCAGCCTCTAAAACTGTGAGAAAATAAATTTCTGTTGTTTAAGTCACCAGTCTATGGCATTTTGTTAATTGACTAATACAATGCACTTCTAAAGTGTAGCAATTAGGGGCACCTGGGTGGCTCAGTGGGTTAAGCCTCTGCCTTCCACTCAGGTCGTGATCCCAGGGTCTTGGGATCGAGCCCCGCATCGAGCTCTCTGTTTAGCGGGGAGCTTGCTTCCCCCCTCTCTCTATGCCTGTCTCTCTGCCTACTTGTGATCCCTCTCTCTCTGTCAAATAAATAAATAAAATCTTTAAAAAAAAAATAAAGTGTAGCAATTGTAACCATTAAGTCACTTTCCACTTACTTATTTTTATTTATTTATTTTGGAGCCCAGTGTGGGGCTTGAACTCATGATCCTGAGATCAAGACCTGAGTTGAGATCAAGAGTCAGAAGGTTAACCGACTGAGCTACCCAGGTGCCCCTACTATCCTTTTAGCCCTTGGTTAAATGCAATTTAAAGTTTTGTTTGTTTGTTTGCTTTGTAGACCTTGGCATGGGGACTGGAAAAATTTTGTTTGCCTCTTACCCTCAGGAAACATCCTTTGTTCTTTCCTTTTATCCATTCTTCCCTCCAGTGTGTTGCCCTTTGTTCCCCTTCATCTTTTCCCCTTCCAGTGCTTTTGAAATGACCCACATGCTGCATCCAGATGTCTTTATATGGCAAGGGAAAAAAATGTCGTTTTATTTTGAATGGAACAAATAGAGAAGCTGAAAGTTAAGGGGCAATAGATGGTACCAGAGCTCTTGAAAATCATTGGTATGGCATTCTTCCTTGTCAAATTCTAGGGTATTTCCATAGACTTCTAGTTAAATTATCCTTTTTTCCTAGCCATTTAATGATTGTACATTTCACCACCTTCATACACCTTTCTCTTATTTTCTTCTTTTCAAAGAAAAAAAGTTCTCCTAGTTTCTCTTTTTTCTATAAACTTCCTTTTTTACTTTGAATCTTTCTATTCACATTCTTGGCCGAGTGTTTTTCCATTAACAATCATGACTTTACAAATAACAAGTACATAAGAAATGCTTCCTTGATGAATATATAAATATCAAAATGCAACCTGCCATTCTCCACCTCTCACCATCCCATTGGCTGTGGCTCTCTCCTGAGCCTTCACCTTCTCCTGGGTCCTGGCCAATGCTTTTTATTGGTCCCTATCCTCCACTGGTTTCTGAAGGTCTATTCTCAACACAGTAGCCAGTGACTTTTATTTTATTTATTATTTGTTTATTTATTCATTTATTTATTTTTCAAGTGGGCTCCACTCTGGGCTTGAACTCACCACCCTGAGAGCAAGACCTGAGCTGAGATCAAGAGTCAGATGCTCAACTGAGTAAGCCACCCAGGTGCCCTTCAGCCAGTGACTTTTAAGAGATAAGGCAAATATGTCACTGTTCTACTGAAACTTGGCCATCATTTTACTCAGAATAATACACCAAGATCTTATGATGATCTACAAGGCCCCATGTGACCTGCCCTTACCTTGCAATCTCATCCATCTCACCCATCCCTTCCATGCTGGCACCTGCTCTTCCTCAAATTCCTGTAGAAAAGTCTTATTTTAGGGCCCCTCCCTGTTTCCCACCAACTCCACAGAGTTGCACTTTTCCCCTAATATTTCTTCCATCTCCATTTTCTTCTTCTCCTTTTCCTTACTCATCCTCTTTGCTCCCAGTTGATAAATCCCACAGACATGTCGACACTCATATTCCTTTACTCCCACCTCTTGGACCATTCTTGGGTCTTCTTGGTTGGCTCCTCTCCTTTTCCTGACCTCAATATTCTCTGTCTTGAGCTTTCTCCTTTCTTCTGTGCATGTTCTCCAGAGAGAGATTCTCATCCATTTCATGACTGTAAATACAACATCTGTGTTATATGCTGAGGATTTCCAGATAAACATCTCTAGCCCAAACCTCTCCTCTGTCCTCAACACTTGGATATCCAGTTATGAACCTGTCATTCTCTGAATATCCCCCTTATCATGTGCAGAACATGTTTTTTTCCAATCCTGCTTTGTTTCCTAGCTCTGCAGCTCAGAACAGGGCACCATCATCTACCTAGATGTTTATGCCAACAACTTGGAAATCATCCTCCATTCCATCCTCTCCCTGTGTATACCCATCCCATCCAGTTGAACAGCAAGCCCTGCAATATTCCTCCTTAATAAACCCTAAACCAATCCACTCTCCACTCTTGCTTTCTTCTCTTGCTTCTAGGCGATGTCTGTCTCTTTTCAGATGAGAGGTCCCTGCTTCTATTCTTCCTCCCATGTCATGTTCCCAGCCTCATCACTTTCCCTTGGACCACTGCCATAGCCTCTTGCTTTCTGGCACAAGCTAATCCCTTTCCCACATCGCTGCCAGTTGGGTCTTTTTAACACACGAGATCCAGAATCTTTAGTATTGCATACAAGGCCTTTTGTAATCTGGTGTTTCTCTGTGTCTCCAGATTTATCTCTGTGTCACCTGTCACATGCACTGTACCCTCCCTGCTTCTATGCTTTTGCTGTGCTGCTCATGACAACCCCCATTATTTGTCCGCCTTACCTTTCTTTGCCCTTCAGAAGCTCCATTTAGATTCTATCCCTTCTAGAAAACCTCCCTTGATTTCTCACAATTCAAGATACGTGGCTCTTGAGTTCCCTATCTAACTTCTGCCATGGCACTCATCACAGAATATTCTCTCTCCCACAAGACGGAGAGATCTGACAACAGGAACTTAAACTGTGTATAACGGGCATAGAGTCAGTGCTCACTTAATATTTGTTGAATGAATTAACAGCCGCATAACACATCTTGAATACAGTTAGAGAAGTACAGATATCTGGGCACAAAATAAAAAGGCAGCAAAACTGTTGACTCTGGAGGGAATTGTGAGATGGAAGGTCAACTAAGGAAGAATTTTCATTTTCCTCCTTATGCACTTATTTAAAAAAAATAATTACTGGGGTGCCTGGGTGGCTTAGTGGGTTAAGCAACTCCTTTGGTTCGGGTCATGATCCCGGAGTCCCAGGATTGAGTCCCGCATCAGGCTCCCAGCTCCACAGGGAGTCTGCTTCTCCTTCTCACCTTCTCCCCTCTCACGCGCTCTCTCTCTCTCTCTCTCTCTCAAATAAATAAATAAAATCTTAAAATAAAATAATAACTGGCCAGCTGTATAGAAGTTATGAGACCAAGAGAGCCTGACATGAAAGACATGAGAGTTGTTCGAACTGGGGCCTTGCTCTTTTTTTTAAAGATTTTACTTATTTATTTTTGTAAGAGAGAGAGAACAGGACAGTGGGGGGGGGACATCAGAGGGAGAAACGGAATCCCTGCTGAGCAAGGAGCCCCGATATGGGGCTCCATCACAGGACCTGGAGATCATGTACTGAGCTGAAGGCAGATGCTCAACCAACTGAGCCACCCAGGCAGCCCCACCTTGCCCTTCTCTAGACTCCCAACAAAGTGAATAACCCCAGACAAACCTCTTAACTAATTTGGGCCTCAATGTCTCCATGTAAAATCAGGATTGGCTAAACTAGCTGTTCTTCTAAAATCTTTCCCAACTCTAAAATTTTACTATTTTACCAATGGAACGAATTAACAACTTCATAGTAGAACTTGGAGCCCCCTTCTTCTGTTCTCAGGCAATATTTATATGCTTTTTGGATGTTAAAAAAAAAAGCTATTCCACATTCTCTAGGACCCATTTAATACCTCAGGGTAGCAGGATATCAAAGAAAATGTTCATTTGCTCTCTTGGCATGCCTGACTTTTTTTTGGGGGGGGGGAAAGTCTGCACAACAACATGTTTCTTCTGAGCTGTATTCTCCAAACCAGTATTCCAGGAGATGGAAATAGGTCACCTAAGCGGAGGTCAAGAAAATCTGGGAACTTGCTGCATTCGAAAGTTCTTTTTGAAAGTGTGCAACCTATTTTGGTTTATTGAAGGCTCAGAGAAGTCTAGCAGTGTAGAAATGTGCTATCCAGCACTTCCCTAACCAATGTGAATGTGGAACACTTTTATGGTGGGACATGTATTCATATTCTGTGGCAATTTGTTATGATGGCACCGACTTGGGAAACTCTGAGAGCAACCTTTACACCTGTTCCCTTTAGTTTTTGGTCATTCATAAACTTCCTTGTATAAGCAGCTTGACTTAAGCTAAGACTATTTCATGGCATGATAAGTGCCCTGGGTGATTCTTTTCCAATCAGATCATTATCTCCACTGAATCCATTTTTTTGTTTCAGACTTCCCCAATATAAGAATTTATTTCTATAGCATTTCTTTTTCTTTTCTTTTCTTTTCTTTCTTTCTTCCTTTCTTCTCCTTCTCCTTCTCCTTCTTCTCCTTCTCCTTCTTCTTCTTCTTCTTCTTCTTCTTCTTCTTCTTTTAAATTATTAGACAGAGAGAAACAGAAAGGGAACACAAGCAGGGGGAGTGAGAGAGGGAGAAGCAGGCTTCCCATTGAGCAGGGAGCCCAATGCTGAGCTCTGAGCTGAAGACAGATGCTTAAGGACTGAGCCACCCGGGGGCCCCTCTGTAGCATTTCTTAAAGCTATGTACACACTACCTTATAAGACTACCATTTTACTTTCTTGCTACTGATTATAGGCTATTGCTTTTTCTTTATAAAATTTTAAGACATTTGTATAGCTACATACTTATACAAATTTTCCAGCTGATCTGGTTGACACTTAAATTTTCTATAAAATACATTATCTTAGAAATTGCTTGAATTTCTTGTCCTATCACACCTGAACCATATGTTATTGGTAGTTAGAAAACTGAAAGTGCAGAAGACCATATTCTTTCCATATCCCTTTGCACATTATCCAGAGAGGTCAGTTGATCTCTGAGTGTAGTATATCATCCTATTGTCAACAGTACATGCTGAAAATCTGTAAAATGTCTCTCTCAAGTTTTATTATTCGGACAGCAGTTTCTCACCCTTCTTCTAAGCAGATCTACTAATGCTTCATCAATTTAAGATCAGAATTGAGGCCTCAAGCTGAAAAATTACAAAGCTTGTCCTATTTTATAGGGGTTTATTTTTAAAGCAGGCAGAGAACAGGGTTTGGATGGTCTGTGCTGCTGGACCTCACATGTTCAGCGTGACTGTGGACAGCTGCAACCAAAGTTAGCAAGAGGCTAATGGGCTCTGACCTGACTGCGGAACACCATCACTAATCTGCAGGGAACGCTGGGGGCTGAAGCCAAGGGAGTTGACAGCTGTCTCCTTAGAAGCATTTCAGAACAACTTCAGTGAGCCTGACTGTAACTCTTTTTAAAATCTTTTGCTTTCAGGGCGCCTGGGTGGCTCAGTGGGTTAAGCTGCTGCCTTTGGCTCAGGTCATGATCTCAGGGTCCTGGGATCGAGTCCCGCATCAGGCTCTCTGCTCAGCAGGGACCCTGCTTCCCTCTCTTTCTGCCTGCCTCTCTGTCTACTTGTGATCTCTCTCTGTCAAATGAATAAATAAAATCTTTAAAAATAAATAAATAAAATAAAATCTTTTGCTTTCAAATTTTGAAGACCAAGTAGTTGAACGAAGCTAATCTGAATAATGTCATAATAGCTCCATTTAGAACTCAAACAAAACAATACATTTAAAGGAGTTGTGGGGACACCTGGGTGGCTCAGTCCTTGGGCGTCTGCTTTCAGCTCAGATTGTGGTCCCGGTGTCTAGGGATTGAGCCCCGTGTTGGGCTCCCTGCTCAGAGTCTGCTTCTCCCTCTCCCCCTGCTTGTGTTTCCTCTCTCGCTGTCTCTCTCTCTGTCAAATAAATGGATAAAATCTAAAAAAAAAAAAGAGATTGTGAAATGAATGCTGTTTAGAAAGAAAATAAAGTATCATTATTATTGGCATTGTTTTTAAATAACAGACCCAGTTCTGAAAAGGAAATCGTGGTTATATGACATATGGATAAAATTGACTGACTCAAGAAAAAAGAAAAAAAAAGTTGTAAGTATTTTAACATATCATTTGTAGTTAGGCCATTTTATAGGTATGATAATTTAAGAAGATAGAGTATTGGCTTAAGAACAGATCAATTAATGGGAGAGAATAAATAAACCAGAAATTAATGGTACAAGAATTCAATATCAGATAACAGCAGTCAAACAAATCAAAAGGGGATGAGAATATTCTTACCTAGTGTCATGGTAACTGGATAGCCACAAAAATAATTACCCCCATCTTGTGCTCTATACTAGTGTTTCTAGGAAGGATTTGTATATTAAAACTAGGGTGCTTTTAGAGCTAAATAAACAAATAAATAAATGCCAACTTAAACATTCAATAATAGGGAATTGATTATGTAAATTATGGCACATTTATGAGACAAAATTGTAAACAGTTATTAAAAATTATGATTACTGTCTTAATCTATTCAGGCTGCTATAGCAGAAAATGCTACTTTGAGTGGTTTATAAACAACAGAAATTTATTTCTCACAATTCTAGATGCTGTGAAGGTTAAGGCACTTGTCCGTGGCTCTGTGTCTGGTAAGTGCCCAGTTCCTGATTCATAAATGGCTTTCTTCTCAGAGGGTTCTCATGTAGTGGAAGGGGTTTGGGTGCTCTCTGGGGTCTCTTTTGTAAAGGCACTAGTTCCATTCATGACGGCTCCTTATGACATAATCCCTTCCCAAAGCCTTCCTCTCTTAATACCATCACATTAGGGGATAGGATTTCAACATATGAATCTTGGGGAATGCAAACAATCAGCGTATAGGAACAATAAAGAGTATTTGGCGGTAAAAAAAGAAATACAGTAAAAAGGGTGGAATATAGCACAATTCATGCTCCTACATCACTTAAGAAAATCCCTGAAGAAAATCCTAAATAACAGTGATTTAAAGTAGATAGAAACTTATTTCTCTGCTAAATTAACATCCACTTGGCTGTCCAATGCTCTCATGATAACAGCTCGCAGATACGAATCTTGTTCCACTGTGCATGGGCTCAACCTCAAAGTTGAATATGAAAACATCTGTGTTTCAGGCAAAAGAGGAAGGGAAATGAAGGAAAAAAGGCCAAGGGTACTAGTGCTCTCTTTAAAAGATGATTCCCAGACATTGCCACAGGACCATTTTCTTTAATTCCCTGTGGCCTGTACTCAGTCAAGTGGCCACTCCTAATTGCAGAGAAAGCTGGGAAATGTTCTCCAATCTGGATGGTCATCTGTGTGGTCAACTGTCAGAGGCTCTGTCATCATAGGAAGGGAGAAGGGATTTTGAAAGATGACCGAAAGTCTCTGTTTTAACACCATTTTATAGCCACATAAAAAAGCAAAGAGGGGAAAGAATAGAAGGAAATAAACCTTTGGAAGAAAATATGTCATGTAATGAAAGATACCCAATTCCTAGTTTTGCTTCTTTGTTGATTTTAAAGTCCCTCCCTGGGTTGTACCACCAAGAAGTGTTCCTTTTTTTCCTGGCCTCTTCTCTTTTTTTTTTCCTGTCTTCCCTTTCTCTGGCTCCTGTCTTCTGGTTCCCCTCTGCAAATACCTAAATCCTGTATGTCTTCTCTTCTTTTTATTATGCAGAGCACTTCAGCTCTGCCTCGTTCACATAAGTGCTGAACAACAAAAAACTCCTTAAAGGATAAGGAGATCCACTCCTCACAAGGCAATGATCTTTTGTTATTTCGGATTCCAGGCCGTATTTTCCACAAAAGGAAGCTATAGCAAGTCACAGGGATAGTGTTTCCCCAATCACTGCACAGCTTGCCCACAAACTATTAGAGGAAAATCAGCTCCTAATCTGGAGCTGAGGCAGCAACCTGTAGGTCTTCAGCCCCATTTTCTCAAAGCCTTTGTTGGCTGAACCAGAGATAAGCATCTGATTCAAGATAGCCTGGAGGGGTCCTTGGCACCTGGGTGGCTCCATTGTTAAGTATCTGCTTTGTGCTACAGTCCTGATCCCAGGGTTCTGGGATTGTCGTTGTTGTCTTCGTTGTCATCATCATCATCATCATCATCATCATCGTAGTAGTAGTAGTCGTCATCGGGCTCCCTGCTCAGTGGGAAGCCTGCTTCTCCCTCTCCCACTCCCCCTGCTTGTGTTCCTTCTCTCTGTGTGTCTCTCTCTGTCAAATAAATGAATTAAAAAAAAAAAAAAAAGAATAGCCTAGAGAAAATAGCACAGCCTGAAGATAAAATAATGAAGGTGAGCTGGGCCACTTAGAGAATATATTCTGAAGACAAGGAGAGAGCTGTGAAGTGTTATGAGGCCCAATAAAAATGTACCAATAGAGGTGGGAATGGCTGGTCATTGTGTTTCCTTGTGGAGATTACAGAATTTCTCCGGAAATTTATGTGTTTTTCTCAAAGTTGATTCCCTGGAAAAATCAGTTGAGAAATTGAGAAACCAGGAATAAGTATTAAACTTCTCCTGTAAGAATCAAAGCTCAACAATCAACATGGACACATCACTGGATCCGTGGGAGGTACTGAGGTCAGGTTGAAAGAAAGAACAGGACACACTGACAGGTGGAGTCAAAGGTTAAGGTTGCTATTTCCAAGAACAGGACAGGAGCCCACAGAAGCAAAGTGGTCATAATCCGATCAGTGAGTCCTTCTTGTAGCTGTGGCTGTGTTTTAAGTATATTTTTGTGGCTCCATCTCTTGTTACAGACAATTAATTATAGGTAACTTTTGAAGCTTTACTTTAAGAATGATAATTTTAGGGCGCTTGGGTGGCTCAGTTGGTTAAGCGACTGCCTTCAGCTCAGGTCATGATCCTGGAGTCCCTGCTTGGCAGGGAGTCTGCTTCTCCCTCTGACCCTCCCCCTTCTCATGCTCGCTCTCTCCCTCTCTCTCTCAAATAAATAAATAAAATCTTTTAAAAAAAATGATAATTTTAAATAGTAAATATTCGTGGCATTCTATTTTAATTTTTAAAGTTATTTTTATTTGAGATTTCTTTTGTGTTGTTCTTACCTTCTTTTAGTGTTTATGATCAGGTAGAGATTATTTTTACATGTTTTTATGTATTTACATGTTAATATATACTATTTAGATGTTATATATATTTACATGTTAATATATCAAGGCCATAATAATTATAATAACCTTAGGGGCTCCTGGCTGGCTCAGGCTGTAGGGCATGCAACTCTTGACCCTAAGCCCCACACTGGGCATGAAGCCTACTTAAATAAATAAAATAAAACAAAATAAATAATAATCTTAATTTATGATTATATCATTTTTATAGAAAAACCTCTGAAAATTTTTGTATATCACAGAAAAATGATTCATTGCTAATTAGTGAACAACACATAAATAAAACATTATAGTCAATACAGACAAAGTTTGATTTTGGAATTTCAAGGAAACCTGATTTCTTGTTTCTGAATTCTAAAGATGAATAATTGTTGGGGATTTAACAGGTCATGTCAAAAGTCACAGAAATGACAAAAGGCAATAAGCCATCATAAAGATGGGAGGTAGAGAATGTCCTGCTGCCCCACACCTGGAGTTGTTGTGGGCGTTCTGGTCAACCATGCCATATTTATGCATTCCTGAAGCCCACACTATGTGTAATGAACTTCCTGTTCCTTTTGTAAAAACCCTCTTATCTCTATTGTGACATATCGCCTTACTGTAATTTATTGGAGGTAATTTGAGGGTGTCAGAAGACCCTAACACACACAGAAATTTAGAATTAAAGGATCAATCAGGGCATGATTGAAGATCGTTGACATTGGTTTTCAAGGAGGTACAATCAATGAGCAAGAAATGATCTTATTTCCCCCTCCTGATCGAATAGCTTTACCTAAATGAAAATATGGTATAATCCTAGGCTCAGCTAGATCAGAACACCACGCTACCTTGTAAGTTCATTTCTGGCCTCTGCCCGATGTCAGCATTGTTCAACAGGCTGCACGAGAATGCCGACACTTCTAAAACAGAACTAAATATTGAAAAAGCACGTGATGTCTAGAACTCAGGAAGGGTTTGACAATGTTACCGAGCCCCTTTCTTCTATTACAACTCACATGCTGCCTCACCATTTGTGCTATCCTGCTTCTCTCCACAGTCTGAATAAGTTATTTCTTTTCTCATTGTTTTTCCTGCCCCTTGCTCTTTTGAGTCATGGCCAAAAGAAATGTTGTATCATAGATCAAAGTGTCCCCAAATGGAATTATATTCATTTCCACATCTATTTATAATTATTATTTTTCTTTTATTAAAAGGGCAATGAACTTCATTTTAAAATTACCTATGTCTCAGCATGACTATTTTCTCTTTAGAGTATTAGACCTACATGCCCACAACATTTGTATGTATATCAATCTCAGACAACTTCATTATATTTTAGTATTTCGTTTTAATAAATATGAACACCATTCTTCAATTTTAGGTTATTTACTATTGGGATGTAAAACTACCCTGTACATTAAAAAGTAAGGTTTCACCAAACTTTTTCTGTAAAGAACCAGCTAGTAAATATTTTAAGGTTTTGCCCAAAAACATATAGTTCCTGTCAGAATTATTCAACTCTGCCTTAGTAGCATGAAAGCAGCCACAGATAATATGTAAATAAAAGAGTGTATTCTAATAAAACCTTGCTCATGGACACTGAAATTTAGACTTCATGTCATTTTCATGCACCACAAAATGTTCTGTTGAATTTTTTTCAAGCATTTAAAAATGTAAAAACCACATATGTGGGCCATACAAAAACAAATCATGGGCTGGATTTGACTCATGGGCCATAGTTTGACACCTTATGTACTATGCCACATCCATACATACTAGAAATACTTTCAACATGATGGTTCCTATCCACTTTTAATGGTAAAGAATGAATATTACAGTGTTAGTAGCCAGAAATCCAGTTTCATAGGTAAATCACTGACAGTTTTGAATTCACTGATTTATATACTCCACTACTGTGTATCAGGATGATAGGGAGATAATAACTAGCTTTCATTTGAGTCAAAGTGGCTTAGTTAATCAGATGCAGAAATAAAATTGGATTAATAATGCTACCCTCTCATTCTCAAAGGAGAATTGAAAGAAGTAATTAGTGATTTTACATCATACAAGAAGTAAAATTGCTATATAAATATGGAATTTAATAAGGCATGTGGACCTGGCTTTAATCAAACCTAATTATGAATGTCTAGATTCACACAAAGGAGATTGCAGGCTGATTGCTTACTTTACCAAGAGGACATGCTTGTATCCCTTTATTCCACAGTCTCAATGAGTACGTTTAAAATATAATTTGGTTTGCACACAGCTTTCCTATAATTTATCACATAAAATGAAGAACTTTAAAATGATACAAAAATATCTATAAAATTTTCACCCACCCACTCTCTACCATGCTCATGTAAAAGCACAAATTAAAGTCTGAAAAAAAAAAAAATCTATCATCTGGTTCCTACTTCAAAATGATCAGTGGAGCCCTGGAAGGGCTCTAGCTGTTGCCCTACAAAGATGTTTTTCCATGCATCAAAGAAGACATTTGGTATCTAGGAAGCAGAGTTTATTTGCATATTGAATGTTTACATTTGGAAAATTTCAAAATGCCAGAAAACAATCCTTTTAGCCTCATTGCTACCTAAGTCTACCTTCTGGATCAGCCTTTCCCTCTTCTGCTCTCCACTTCAGCCATCATTGAACTCAAAAACCTTTTCCAGCCTGGCTTCAACCACGAACCAGCACTGAACTTCTAGCCATGGATGATTTGCTTCCTTTGCCTTTGGAAACATTGGGTTTGTGGCAGCCTCTAGATACCAAATGTCGGTGCTTGCTGTGAAGTGGGTGGTTTCTCAGTAGTGGCAAACCTTTGCTTCTTTTGCATGTTTTTCACATGAATTGTAAAGTGGAAACTCTTATGCACATCAGGTGAGAATAAAGTGACTAGTCTAAATTCGGGCTGGGTTCCACTTGCTCTGACGTGGTAGTGGAACCATTTCATTCCTTAATGAAACTGTTATGTAGAACTGACCAGACACAAGGGGTGACTTGGGGGGTTTGGAGTCAAATCCTGCCACATATCTTAAGGGTGCAATTCTGGTAGGAAAATCTCAATCTTCATAAATCTCCTTCCATGCTTCCAAATAGATATTTGGTGTTTGCTCTGTTGTGTCTGACCCTTTCAATTCTCTTCATTTCTGGCTTAGCTATAACTAAATCATGCCAACACAAAACTCACCCAGTTTCAAGTAGGATATAGATTTACTTTCTAAAGGAAAATTAGACTTTAAAATTCCAGATTTCCATAGTTTTCTGCAGAGTACTTTATCTGACATTAAAGCTTCCCTTATTAAAGTCCTTACTGGCAAATAATTCTACAGATGTGGAAAGTACCACAGACAAGCAATTTTCCTAAAAGTTATCAGGGAATCTGGATGCCTTGAATTTGAGTATCTAGCTTATCCTTTGAGTTGGTCCTCATCTTAATTTAAAAAAGAAAACCATAAAGTTAAATAGGTTTTCCTTAAGGCTGACAAATCTCTTTGGATATTCCAGAACATTCCAAAAAAACAGTTAGAAATAGCACAGGTTTCCCCCCCCCCCTTGAAATTTCTATACTGAGTTTTCATTTTTTACCTTAAAACATTAAAATAGCCTCCTAAGTATAATTTCTCTAACTAGAATTTGGCTTTTTCTTCTTATCTTCTATTTAAAGCGATATTTCAGATGGTTTCTCAAAGTTTCACTTTTATATCAAGTATTAAATAAGACTCACTTATCACTTTCCTGATGAAGTCACTTTTATAGAGTGAGCTTCAGAAACAGACATAAAAGATCTTATATTCAAGACTTAGACTATCAAACCATACATCTCTGAAAATTTATAGAAGATGATGTGCACAATAATATTTCCTTTAAGTAATACTTTGGTGTGTTTCTATGTATATGTCACAGAAATTTTTAATTCATAGTATTAACACTATATATATACATATATATGTGTGTGTATATATATATATCTCCAGATTCATAAAATGATTAGATGTTGAGATTCTTACTAGACCAAGAACCAGAGAGGATAATAAATAGACACATAGCTTTACAAATTCTTAATGAAACTGTTATGTAGAACTGACCAGACACAAGGAGATGAACAATATAGCCTAGAATATTAAGGTAATAATTGTTCATCGGCGGTCTAAGCTATCACTGAACTCTATTTCTGAAACTAATAACACACTATATGTTCATTGAGTTGAAATAAAATAAGTTAAAAAAAGGAAGACTAAACTAAAGAAAGGCAGTCAAGAACCAGAATTGTGAGTCCTCATTACAATGACATTTTCTAAGAAGTAGACTGTGCAGTCACTCTTCTGTTCATGCTTTCCATCAGTAAGAATTTCTTAGACATCTACTATGATCAAGGCATTATAACATGCACTGGAAATTCACTCAGATCTTTGCCTTCTCTGATGTCAGGTCTAATGAAAGCTCCTAATCTGTAAGAACAAAGCATGTCCTACCATTTGTAATAAAGTACTCCTCATTACCCAGTTCAAAATTTCAAAGGATTTCTTCAACATATTAATAAAGGTATATCAACTGTTCATAGAAAGTGCATTGAATACAGTATGAAATGGTTTAGCTTTCACATCTCAGTGGTAAAGGGTGAGAAGCTTTATTGCATTCAGATGTGCAGGTTGCTATATCTGGGATTGGAATTGAGGTAAATTCAAGAGAAGAAATGTGTCTTGTCAAACAATGAAAATCTTGATTATATTTCTGGATCCATCGCTAAGGCATTGTATTTGTTTTCCTGTGCTTCAGTTTTCTCATCTATAAATACTTGAGTTAAATCTCTAAAATCCCTTCTAGAATTTAGTTCAATATATATTGAGAATTTAAAAATGGGAAGAAGTTGATTTGTTCATCAGATGTCAGGACTGATATGAATTGAACTGTAGGTTCTACAGTTAAAATGACCAAGAAACTACAACAAAGAAAGGAAGCATAGAAAGAAAGTTTTTTTTTCCCCAAGGATTAGGAGACAGGCAGCAAACATTAATAGCAATGAATAACAACTTGGCTAGAATGTGCTTGACCTGAGTTTGTACAATATGCATCTAAACAAAAAAAACTTTCTTGACAACTTAGCCCCTTCCCACTTCAACCCCATTTCCTTGCTTCTCATTCACAGCAAATATACTGAAAAGAGACGTCTTTATTTGCCAGCTCCATAACCCTATTGCCATTGGGTTTGTGACCTTTTACTCCACTAATACGGTTCTTTTAAGTCACCAGTGCTCCCCACATTGCCAAACCTGGGGATTATGTATCTGTCCTCTCTTTTCCTCCTCCTCTCAGCAGGGCTGACACACTCAAAAACTCCCTCCTTCCTCCTTGTGTCCTCTTGAGTCCAGTTCTCTTGTGCTGCCTGCCTCAATATTAGCACATCCCATCTCTAGTTCTTTCTCCTCTTCCTGTTCTCTGTCCTGGAGTGGGGTGGAATTCAGTCTTCTCTACCTACGCTACTCTCTGTGCCTAGATGATCTCATTTGCCCCATGGATTTAAAACGCATTTATGTTCCAATGACCTCCAAAGATTTATCTTCAGATCGGACCTCCCAGAAGTTCCACATTTGTAGTGGTCATTGCACCTCTTCTACCTGTCCCCTGGATGGCAATACGTATATTCAACTCAACATGTCTAAAGAGAATGCTGGAAACTATCTTCTGTGACCATCTCTAGGAAAGCTGTTCTTTGCACAGGCTTCCCTGTTTTAGAAGATGGTACCCACAAGCCTCTGGCTGTGAAGTTCAAAGATCTGGGTATGCCTCAGTATTTCTCTTTGTCTCATTTCCCCCATCCTCACCCCTGCCCCTGTCATCTGATCTTTCTGATAATCCTGTCAGCTCTACCTCCAAAATAGATTCCAAACTCTGAGACTTCATTTTCCGTGCAATCACCTGATTCAAGCCACCACACCTTCTACACAAGACACTGATCTAACTGGTCTTTTTTTTTTTTTTTTTTTAAGATTTTTAAAATTTATTTATTTATTTATTTGCTACTTATCTTATTTATTTGATAGAGAGATAGAGAGAGAAAGCATAAGTAGGCAGAGTGGCAGACAGAGGGAGAGGGAGAAGCAGGTTCTCTGCTGAGCAGGGAGCCCGATGCGGGGCTCAATCCCAGGACCCTGAGATCATGACCTGAGCTGAAGGCAGCCACTTAACCAACTGAGCCACCAGGCACCCTTGATCTAACTGGTCTTAACAACCCAAGTGATTTTTTTTTTCCCCATGAACAGTCAAATTTCTATTAGTTTTAAAAATGTGGATCATAATCAGCGTATTTTAATTTCTCTATGCCACATTGCTAGGAAATAAGTTAGAAATCGTCTTTTAAATCCTTGTTTTGAAATAATTTTTGATTTACAGATGAGTTGCAGAGGGAGTACAGAGTTCCCATACACTCTCAGTTTTCTCTAATGTTAGCATCTTATATATAACCCTAGTGCATTACCAAAACTAAGAAATTAACCTTGGTATGGGGCTACTAAGTAAACTGTGCCCTTTATTCACATTTCACCAATTTTCCCACTAGTGTCTTTTCTTCTGTTCCAGGATCGCACCCAGAATATCACCTTGCACTTAACTCACATGTCTCTTTAGTCTCCTTGAATCTGCCATATTTTCTCAGTCTTGCCTTATCTTTTAGGACTCTGGCGGGCACTTTTAAAGAGTATGGGACAGACATTTGGAATAATGTCCCATGCCCCTTGGTTTGGGTTTGTTTCATGTTTTCTCATGATTCAACTAGAGTTATGGGTTGGAGGAGAGAATACCGTAGAGGTGAAGTACTATTGGCACTGCAGCCTAAACATGTAACACTCACTTCTTGCTTTAAACCTCAAAATGGCTTCCCATCACACTTAAAACCCAAGCTCCTGCCCATGGCTTGAGAGGCTCTGCTCTCGCCACGTGGTTCCAGCCTGTCTCATGAGCTGTCACCCGTACTGTTCTCCTCCTAGTCATTACGACTCAGCCACACTGCCCTTCGTGTTCCGCAAACATACCAAGCTCAGTTTTACCTCAGGGCTTTTGACCCAGCTGTCTCTTCAGCCTGCTGTGTTTATTCCTTTAGATCTTTGCAAGGCTGACCCTTGCTTGTCATTCATAGAACAGCTAGCTTGAATGTCATCTCCTAAGAGACTTCTTTCCTTAACTCTCCATTTAAGACTACCTCCCGTTGTGTCCCTCCCCATCACATTATTTTTTTCATCTCACCTGTTATAACTTGAGGAAAATCTATCTGTATTTAAATTGTTTATTGTTGGTTCTCCCTTTAGAAGGCAGAAGAGAAACTCATCTTAGCTGTTTGTTACTTTAACTCTAGAGTCATGAACAGTGCTTGGGACATATTGATAATCAGTAAATACTTGTTAAATAAATACATGGATATCACAAAGAAGGAATCCTAGATTTCAGATGGGAGAACTCTAAGAGGCTTTAAGATAAACTGTTTCTACTTTATTTTATAGAAGGACTGAGTTGTAGAAAGGTGAAGGACAGGTAAGCTGGTCGTTTAAACTAGTTACACAGCAGATAGTGGTAGAACCAATGACTAGCACCCACATCATTTGACACCTACCTCAAGCTTTAAAATGGATTCCATCTTCCTGAATGCTTTTGAATATGATTTCTGGTACAACTTCGGCTATCATTAGTTTCTGATTAACCTTTTAAAGTCCTTATGTTATAAGTAAGGAGGAATTCATTCTACTGTTGCTCTGAGCACTTGTGCTGCTAGGAGAACTTATATAGTAACATAAATCGGTGCCATTACAACTTGTACTTTCCAGCCTCACCTGGGTTCTCAAAGCTCTCTAAAATATTTCTGCTTATTCCTACTTGCTTCTCTTCTCCATCTGCACAGCAGCTGTGGCAAACTTTCATAATTCACCTCATTTATATTTATTGAGTGACTTTACCTTCAATTTCTCATGAACAGAGAAATGACTTAGTCAACAAATTCCTCAACTTTCCACAATCCTAACTGTAAACTTCCCTTTGCTTTCTGTGATACATCTTTTCTTTGTAGTCATAACTTGACTCTGCTATAAATGAAATATTCTACCCAAAAAAATGCTTTGATAAGGTAGACCCTTTCTTCCTTCAAGAAAATCTGTTTTCTCTTGAGTTCCATCCACTTCATATCTTTGCATAGTACCTGTAGATATGATCTATATTTCCAGTAGGGATGTGAAGGTGACCTACCTGTATTTTCAACTCCCATCTTTTATCGGTATTTCATATTTATATTTCCAACTAGACATAGTTATGGGAGAGATCTCCTTATCACATGGTGATGGGATGCCCCAAGCACTATTTTCATACCACATCTTACTGAGATTTACCTGGAGAAATAAATTTTCAATTATTGCCATCAAACTAATCAGCAGATGCTTATTAAGAATCTACCATAGTCCAGGCATTGTGCTAGGCCCTTTATTTTCTGCTTCAAACAACTCCAGCAGGATCTGATTAACTTTGCTCCAACTAACAAAATTAGTCAGAATTCTGATGAAGTTGATCTAGAGGAAAAGATTAGATGGATCTTTTAATTAAATGTCTTTTTTCTATCAGAATTTATTATACATGAAAATTGACATGCTCTGCATTGTTGCTAAGCAAACTCAGGAAAGGCTTCTGCATTGAGGCAAATGAGCACAGTAAAAAAAAATAATCAGAGGGACAAGGTTGTGCTATTGTAGGAATCCAAAATTCACATGCGGTCTGTAGAAGCTGGTTACTTCTGACAGGCTCTGTCTGTTTTAGGCAATGTGGGAGAGAAAGTGTATATTCTGGACATTAATGATAAATCCTCCACTTCTGATCTGATTGACTTAAAAATGTTCTAAGAGGGACACCTGGGTGGCTCGGTCAATTAAGCATCTGACTCTTGATTTCCACTCAGGTCGTGATCTCAGGATTGTGAGATCAAGCCTCATACCCAGCAGGGAGCCTGCTTGGGTTTCTCTCTCTCCCTCTTCCTCTACCCCTCCCACTCTCCTGTTCTCTCTCTCCCTCTCTCAAGAAAAAAATGTTCTAAGAATGCTTAAAACAGGTACACAAGAAAGGTACAAAGATCTAAAATTACACGTTTACCTTGTGATTCCAATTCCATGTCTTTATCCACAAAGTTCTAGATTTTTTGCCCATGTCTGTCAAATAAAGTACAAAGCAAACCTTAAGATGAGAACTCCTAGGGTGCCAGTCTGGCTCCTTTGGTAGAACATGTAACTCTTGATCTCAGGGTTGTGAGTTCAAGCCCCATGTTGGGCCTAGAGCTTATTTAGGAAAAAAAAAAAAAAAAAGATTAGAGTTCTTATTGGGAGGGCTTTTTCCTCTGTGAAGGATCCTCCTTGACCTAGTGAATGAGTATCATCTTATAATTCAAGAGAAAAATATATTAAGATAGGAGAACATGTGATTGGGGTAGAAAGGAACAAGTTAGTTTAGTAGCACAGTACTTACCATAACTCAAGAAATTGAAGGGGATAGATTAATGTCTAGTGTAGATTAGCAAAAAAAAGTTTTATGCTGAGATAGCTTTAGTAGTGGAGGTCTGAGGTGTGGTATTGGATCTCAAGTGTAAGTACAGGCTAAACACGGAAGATCAATGAGTGATGTTTGCCTTGGGTGTGGAGTTGGGGAATGCTAGCACTCACACAGTGTATTTGCCCACCTGAGTCTAATGGTATTACCATCATGCTAAAAAAGTGTCTGGAGTGTGAGATGAAAATAGGATTCCTAAAAATGAAAGGAAAACTTGATCTTTTGGCCCCCACAATGTAAAACATTGGTTAAATAAAAGATGAGGGAAGAGATAATTAATAGCTCTTGATAGGAAATAATTAATAATTAATAGCTCTTGAAAGAAATTCTACACTCTTGTAATATTTGAAATTTGTGGGGCTCCTGGATGGCTCAGTGGGTTAAGCCTTTGCCTTTGGTCATGATCTCAGGTTCCTGGGTTCGAGCCCCACATCGGGCTCTGCTCGGCAGGGAGCCTGCTTCTTCCTCTTTCTCTTCCTGCCTTTTTGCCCACTTGTGATCTCTCTCTGTCAAATAAATAAATAAAACCTTAATATATATATATGTACATATATATTTGAAATTTGTGAACTTTGATGTAGTTGAAATAGCATGATACATGAGGCTAATCATCAAATAAGTAATGAGATACACACTAAATCAAAACAAAGTATACATTCCTATTTTCCAAAGATGAGTAAACCAACCATCACTGATTAGTTCTACTAAATCCAAGGTTTAAAATCTTGAATCTAAACACTATTTAAGCCCAAGGTTTGAACAAGTACTTAATGCTCAAGTTCTTTCCCCGTTTGTCTTTTTTTTTTAATGCTGATTCCAAATAGAGTTTTTTCTGTAACTTGCCAGTCAAGAAATCTCTCTACCTCTCTCTTTCAGTTTAATTTAGTTTCTTTTATAAAACAATTCTGAGATGAGATGTAATAGGAAACAAAGAGAAGGTGAATGAAATTAAATGACTAATCACCTAACTAAATTAGAGGCTTATCTCTCTGACTGGCTGAATCTATTTTAGGCAACATTCTGAGTTGGTTAATACCTATGCATTTATGAGGAGTTCAGTATATTTTACAAAACAATAGTGCCACAATCAAAGTTAATCTATTTATCTCACACCTAGCTAAGTAAAAACATTTAAGAAATAGACGTCCTTTACCATATTTTATGGCTCACTTTATGAGCTTAAATTGGCTATTTTCTTAAGACGGGGAGATTATGAATGTGTATGCACATTATGCAATGTATGATGAATAACGTTTTGAATCATCTCTAAGACCCAGACAAAATATGTTCTATTTGTTCTGTGAATTTTTTTAAAAAGTCAACTTACAAAAGATGACACGATATCCAAGCCTCGTAAAATTACTTCTGTGCTCAACCTTCTCCCTACATCATTCATTTCTTGAAGGGAGAAGGCACACATCCAACTTTTGAGAAGTTGTAGTTTTGTTGTGGAAAGTATGTTATTTCAGCATCTTGAAGCAAAGAAAGCCTCAAGGAACAAGTGAAAGCATGGCTCTAAAATGATGTTTCTTAGGGAAGAAATGGAAATGAGTTCTCTTCAAATTACTTGATTACTTCTCATAATATCAGTATACTGTAGCTCATTTAGGAAAAATGTATTAACGAATTTGATTAAATAAATATTTATTGAATATGTACCTCAATATGTTTAAGGTACCAGGCTAAGTACAGTAGAGGAATGCCAGGATAAACAAAAGACAGACTTTTCCATCAAAGAAGCCACGGGCTGGTGGGGAACTTAGACATTTATATAAATCTGTCTCTCTGCCAAAAATGTGATTAGGGTAAACAAAATATAACCAGAGAAGTAGAAGCAGAGAATCGTCTTACTTCAGATAAATTTATCAAGCAGGAGGCGGACGTGGACTTTGACTCCAGGTCTTCAGTTTCAGAGGTACATTTTCACAAATCAGAAATACTTTTCAGTACTAATAAAAATACTTTTTATTAGTACTGAAAGGAGCCCCATTAAATGGGGATGGGGAGATGAGGGTTAGGCTATGGAGGAGGGCAAGAATGGAATTAGAAGACATTATTCCAGTTCAATTATTTATTGGGAACTATAATTAAAGAACAATTCTAATTTAAAGTTTATTTATTGGGGCGCCTGGGTGGTTCAGTCAATTAAGTGTCTGACGTTGGCTCAGGTCATGATTTCGGGGTCCTGGGATTGAGCCCCGTGATGGACTCGGTCCTCAGTGGGGAGTCTGTTTGTCTCTCTCCTCCTTCACTCTGCCTCTCTCCTGCTCATGCGCTCTCTCAAATAAATGAATAAAATATTTTTTAAATTTTATTTATTTATTTATTTTTGAATTATCTTTACCCCCCAACATGGGGCTCCAACTCACGACTCTGAGATCAAGAGTTGCATGCTCTTCAGACTGAGCCAGTCAAGGCATCCAGGGAATAATTCCAATTTATAAGCAAGATAGTGGTAGTAAGCTATATACTTAGAGTGTTTTGTCATTCTAAGGCATATTTTTTTGCATAGTTTAATATTTCTGAATTTAGGATTCATCTCACGATTAACATTTATATTTAATATAAAGCTGTTATTAAATTGATGTTACATCTTAGAATCAATGACATCTTTTAAAAAGATTTTATTTATTTGGTAGAGAGAGTAAGAGAGAGAGAAAGAGCAGCAAGCAGAGGGATAGTAGGGAACATGATGAGGGACTCGATCACAGGAACCTGGGATCATGACCTGAGTTGAAGGCAGATGCTTAACCAACTGAGTCACCCAGGCATCCTACAATGACATCTTTTTTTATAAAGACTTATTTATTCATTTTTTAGAGAGAGCACGCGCACACACACACACACACACACACACACGAGCGAACAGCGGGAGGGGCAGAGGATGAGGGAGAATCCCAAAGCAGACTCCCTGCTGAGTGGGGAGCCAGATGCAGGGCTTGATCCCAGGACCCTGATCCTGACCTGAGCTGAAACCAAGAGCTGACCACTCAACTGACTGCACTATCCAGGTGCCCCTATAATCACTGGCATTTTAGTTGAAGAAACCTTGCTTCTGTTGCCCGGGGACCATATGTCCTGGGCTCCTTGAGTCTTATCTCAACTTCCTCATCTATCAAAATGGAGTGAGGGTACCTTAGAGTTTATGAAGATTAAATGAGATGACGTATGTGAGGCACTTAACAGTGCCTGGTAGACACTAGACCCGCAGCTAAATGTAGTCATAATTATTGTCATCTTTTTTGCTTTTGAGATTTACCTGTCCACACACTGAGCATCTTTCATGGCAAAGCCCCTCTAACTAAACTCTGTCCAAATTTCATCCTCATACACAAACCATGACCATATTTTAGTCACAAGCCTACTGTTTGAAAGAAAAGGATTTAAAAGGGTGTTGGAAAGATGAGGCAAATTAGAGGGGAGGGTTGCCAAATGTTGAAAACCTTCTTTGGGAACGTAACCTCTAGGAGAGGAACTACTCTGAAAGAACACAGATGCATCATGAAAACACATCAATTTTCTATTCTGTGGAAGGGAGAGCAAATTGTGGCTTCTCATCACTGAATTCAATAATCACAATAATATGATGACAGTTATCTGATGACAATGGCAGCCATGAATGGGGAGACAGTCTTCAGAAGAAAAACAATTATAATTAGACCACAAGAAGGAGGGCGGAAGAATGCAGAAAGTAGAGGGCTACAGACGTTATTGTCGAGGTTACCTAGCAACAGGGTAACTTTTTTTTTTGTTGTTTTTGTTAGAAAATGGCAAAATAGAATATCAAGAATAGGATGCAACGCTGAGCTCAGGGGGGCTAAAATGCCTGACTATTATCAGTGAGGTTTTAATTACATTCACAGCAACATCAATATAAAATGATGATTTGTGGCGCATGCTTCAGGGGATTGTGACATAAACATGCGTGTGTGTGTGTGCATGTGTGTGTGTGTGCATGTGTGTGTCATAATTTTATAATCATGTCTATAGGAAGGAGGAATAGGGGTGCCTGGGTGGCTCAGTGGGTTAAGACCTCTGCCTTCGGCTTGGGTTGTGGTCTCGCGGTCCTGGGATTGAGTCCCACATCGGGCTCTCTGCTCATCAGGGAGCCTGCTTCCTCCTCGCTCTCTGCCTGCCTCTCTGCCTACTTGTGATCTCTGTCTGTCAAATGAATAAATAAAATCTTTGAAAAAAAAAAAAAGGAAGGAGGAATAATTCAAACATAAAGAATTCAGATGGTATGGGGAAAAAATTCAGGTACCACCCCCAACTGGAATGTGCAAGACAAAAACTTTAACTCAAGGAGACATTCTATATGAACCAGATGTGTTGGCTAAATATAAGGCTGTTCCCGGTAATATTTACATTTTAGGAGGCGACTCCTGAAATGAACTCTTTGATGCCGTGAGGTAGAGGGGTAGGGATTTCAGCACCAGCAAGACAGATACTTTTGAAGCAGAATCTCTGCAGCAGCTGAACGAGTTTACAGCAGGCAGACAATCTGTTCTCCTGTCCAAGGTCAGTGTGCACAGATGGAACACCGCCCTCCTTCAGAAAAGGCCACCACCGGCTGCGGCAGCAGCTAGAGAACAGCCTAAGCCCTCTGTCCATCCCAACCAGCACAAGGAAGATTATTCAAATCAATCAATTAAAAAGCAAACCTACACCATGTATTTGCCACCTAGCTTTGTTCTGTTTTCCTGGCTGGGTTCACAATCAAGTGAGTTAACGTTCTTCAACATGCAAATACTCATGTTTTTAATCTTTGAAGATCTTGCTAAGTGGACAATTAGTCAAGTTCTAGCAGGTGTGCTTCATGAAAACTTTTGAAGGGAAGCGTTTGACAAATTCCCGAGTAAGTCAGAAGGAAACCATGAAGAGGATGACCCCCCTCGCCTCCATAGGTACTTGGAGATCTCTGAAAATGCCAAACCAACACTCACTGGTGTGTTCCCAAACCTCCCACATTGAGGCACGGTAGAAATAAGCTAATGGCCAAATCGTTCAGGAAGAAAGTGAAATTCATACTCTCAGTTTCAGCCTGGAGCTGAGCCCCAGGGTCTCCGGAGTCTTAAAACTTTCACCTTCGGGGCGCCTGGGTGGCTCAGTGGGTTAAGCCTCTGCCTTCGCCTCAGGTCATGATCTCAGAGTCCTGGGACCAAGCCCCACATTGGGCTCTCTGCTCAGCGGGGAGCCTGCTTCCCCCTCTCTCTCTTTGCCTACTTGTGATCTCTCTCTCTCTGTCAAATAAATAAATTAAAAAAAAAAAACAACAAAAAACCTTCACCTTCATTATTCTCTGGTTCTTTCTTCACTGTGTTATAACAAACACAACTGAATCTCTTAATTCTTGTCTAGAAGGGCACTAGTCACACACCTCTTCAGTCAGCCTGGATAAAGAGCTACCCTGTCTTCCCCGAGCCAGTCTAGCTCACCGAGTCTCTACATCTGGAAAATATTGTTTGCTGCTTAAAGTATCCCTCCAACTGTGTGCGGCTGGCAGGAATTCCTGCTGCTCAGACTTTTTGTATTTATTGGGAGAGCAGCGAATGCTGTGCAAGGATGCCCAGAGGGAGTCCTGGAAAATCCTTTTGAGCTTTGCAGCTGGGCTCCCTTTCCAGACTTCACAGCTGGCATTCTGTTTGGGCAGTGTGCCTTACTCACCTTCTGTCTGTCGGGATGGAGAAGCCAACTCCTCTGTATTGTCTTCGGATCTTCAAGTTCTTCTGCCAGTTTCTGCCTTCACGAGAAGAATTCTTGAGTTGATTCATTCTTTTTTTTTTTTTTTTTTTTTGATAGATCATAAGTAGGCAGAGAGGCAGGCAGAGAGAGAGAGGGAAGCAGGCTCCCTGCTGAGCAGAGAGCCTGACGCGGGGCTTGATCCCAGGACCCTGAGATCACAACCCGAGCAGAAGGCAGAGGCTTTAACCCACTGAGCCACCCAGGTGCCCCAGATTTGATTCATTCTTAAAAGCTTTCAAATGTTATCCATTCATTAATGCTCAGTCCTAAGTACGGCAGGTCTCACCAAAAAAAAAAAAAAAAATATATATATATATATATGTACATATATATATATGGATTAAATGGGTATTGTCTAACTCTGAGAAAGTGGCATTGTTATTAAATTTAAAATAATTTTATTTGTAGGAGCTATGGAAAGAGAATTAAAATTGGATTTTTTTTTGACCGTTTAACTGAAATTTTAGTGGACCTTAAACTCATTCCTAAAAGTCTTCCTGATGTTAAAGTTCGGAAAGGTAGTTAGATTTTATAAGGAACAGCAGAGTTGTCTTCCAAACATCTTCCCTAACTCCCTCATACTATTCTGAGTATTCTTGCATTTCCAGGCCCAGGTCTTAATATATCTAAACCAATCAGTGTAATTATATACCCTTGACACCTTTATTAGTGCAGGTAACTCAGGCTTAAGTAATTGGCACATGGAATTTTCCTTGGTGGTGGTTGTGGGAAGTGTGTCTCTTCTGTAGTTTTATTTTTTAAAAGGTTTTATTTATTTATTTGAGAAAGAGAGGGACAGACAGCACAAGAAGGAGGAGTGGCAGGCAAAGGGAGAGGGAGAAGCAGTCTTCTCACCGAGCAAGGAGACCGACATGGGGCTCGATTCCAGAACCCTGGGATCATGACCTGGGCAGAAAGCAGATGCTTAACCAACTGAGCCACCCAGGTGGCCCTCTTCTCTAGTTTTAGATGTGAACATGGAGCAGGTGTCTCCGGTTGATGTTGGCAGCCACATTGGGAAGCCAACTGGGGGCAAAGCTGATATATGAGGCAAGGTAGACTCAAAGCACCATTTCTCACAGGGTGTGTACCCTGACTGAATGTTGCCTCAACTCCCACACAATTGCTGAACTTTTGAGTCAAAAATTCCCATTTATTATTTAATTTGGTTCAGGTTGAGTTTTTTGATACTTGTATCCAAAAGGATTTCAGCTGACATAAATTAATCTGAGTAACCACAAATTTCTTCAGCTTTCTGGGGTAATTCTTTCTCTTAAAACCATAATTCAGGCTCTCATCCTGGGAGACAGGTAGAAGTACTATGCATTTTCCAACTGTCTTGAAGATAACCAGGGTGTGATTCTTTCATGTTTTTCTTGTTGCCTTTTCTTATGGCCGGGGCCACTCTCATCATCTAAGTTTTCTTTCTCTTTTCCTCTTTAGTTTCAGCATGATGACTCTGCTATTTCTTACAACTATAATCCCAACCTGGAAGTTCCAAATTAGTGATTATAATAACTTTTATATTTAGGGAAGGCAGACTTTTATTTGCTTATGGAGAGAATTATCATCTCTCCATAACACCTCATTGCCTGAATGTTCTCCCACTCCACCCAAACATCATTCTAGCACCAAGTTTTAAGCCATTTCTTGACTGAGCAGAAATTTATTAAAATATTTTTCCAAAGAAATGGACAATTTTCCTCAAAGAAGTTGCAACCATCCCCACTAATATAAAACACACTTCAGTTTTCTATGTGATTACATATATAAGTACTAGGCAAAACTGACGAATCACTGACCTGTACCCCTGAAACAAATAATACATTATGTGTTAATAAAAGAATAAAAATAAATAAATCAGACTATAGAACACATATAGAATATAATAGCTTCTATATAAGAAATAAGAAATTTTGAGAGCAAACTTCCTTTAAACACAAGTACATTTAAGTTACTAATAAGGATTAATATTAAGAAAGTTTATCTCAAAACTCCACCCCTACAAAAATGTTTTCCTGAATCCATAGATTCAAATAAATTTACATAGATAAAAAAAATCTGCTTCATAAAGAAAAAAAATACTAGGCAAGAAATGATGAATATGGCTGAAATTTTTATAATGTCTGAAATTGCTTCCTTCATTTTAAATAATAATGAACAAAATTTGGGGAAACTAGTAGAAGGTAGGAACTACGTCTTGTTGCCTAACTTCCAGCAGTGCAATGAATACTCAGAGGTTTAATAAATATTATTTACTGTTTAGATATGAAGTCAGTAAAACAAATTTCTTATTTTATTGGGATCCTCCTTTGGATATAATTTAGCAGACAATTCGTTCTATACTTTCTATTATTTTTTTCATTAAGAAAGGCTTTAGTTAAATCTCCCTACTCATCAAAAGCACTTTCATTTGATTTATTTTACATTTCATCAGCGAAGTTCTAGGAAAGTAAACATCATTGGGGAAGTATTTGAATGTGGAAGTTATTATTAATATTATGCTTTAATTAAGCTACATTGACATTCATTCTAGATCTCTTTCTGGTTAATAAGAACTAATATTTTCTTGGATAAAGAACAATATAAACTATAGCCAGACAGTGATCAACTACTAGTGCTTGGTTTTTGCACTTCAGATAAAATGGATCATATTCTATGGGGAAATTATAGAACTAATTGTGAAGAGTAATGATGCTCTGAAAAAAATAAAAAAGGATTCTCAGCCAACAGTAATTATAACAGTTACTGATAGATCTAGAATTTTTAAAACCTTAAACTTTCCATGAGTGGGTTGTATTTTTACATTATGATTTTCTCTTCAAGAGCCACCATGATTAAGCAGCTTCCAAAATAATTCAACGTACAACATACAATGTAAAGTGAGAGGGGTTCAGACGCCATTTCTGCTCATGATGGAGATCATTCCAATAGGTCTACTTCTAAGCATCAACAGAACTCAAGTCAAGCCCCAATATACAGAGCGTCTTCCTTTCCCTATAGCCATTAATTAATTACAGACAGTACAAAAAAGTGGAATTGCAGGAGAGCATGGGGCTTCCAGGCTCAGCACATTGTGCTCTCATGTCATCTCTAACAACCTTCCACCGAACACAAATATAGCCTTTCATTGAATCTTTGCTAACATATTTTTATACATACACTCTCTACCTTGATCAGTTTGTTACAGACACATGGCTATTTTTTGTTCCTCAAACTTACAAAACTTGGTCTTGTTTCAGGGCCTTTTTGTAGCTGTCCTCCCCTGGAAGTCTTCCTGCAAGGCTTGTAAGGCTAATTCCTATCCAGGTCTTGGAGCAAAGACCACATTCCAAGAGAGCCTTTGCCTGATAATTCATTCTAAGTTTACTGACAATCACTTCATCCTCTTTTTTCATTTTCAGTAATTAACCAAAATCATCTTTGATTATTTAGTTTTTGTCTGTCTCCTCTCTTACATTCTACAAGTCAGTTTCCTCAAAGCAGAGACCTTAATTATTCTTTTTCCTTCTACATCCCTACCCTCTAGAAGGCACTGAACAAGTATTTGACAAATGAATTAAAAAAAAAAATGAATGAACAAATGAATGGAGGTAAGAATGAAATTATGGAGAGAAAAATCACAAAAGTTCATCTCTAGAAAGGAGGAAAGTTTATCCCAGCACTTAGTCTTTAGTGATAGTGAAAACTTTACAAACTGCTTTTATGTCTGGGCTTATAAGAACCTCCTCCCTCAATGCTACTTTCTCCCCTCAACCCCTGCTTTCTTGAGTTACTGGCCAGTTACCTTGTTGCAAAGATGGAGCCTGGGAGATTCACCTCAGTCCAGGAGAAACCCCATCAGTTAGATTGCTCTTTCTCCTCAATATATTCTGCAACTAGAACAAATGGAGGAACTATTGAACCATAAATCGATTTGTAGTGGGCAAATGATTGGAAAACACACAAAGCTTACAGAGTGGTAGGCCTCCAATTTAAGACTTCTGGAGCATTCTACTACTTTTTCAATCTCCTGCACTTGTACTTTTTATTTTTTTGTTATTTTATTTATTTTTTTTATTTATTTATTTTTTAATTTTTATTTGACAGAGAGAGATCACAAGTAGAGAGACAGAGAGAGAGAGAGAGAGAGAGAAAGAGAGAGAGGAGGAAGCAGGCTCCCTGCCCAGCAGAGATCCCGATGCAGGACTCGATCCCAGGACCCTGAGATCATGACCTGAGCTGAAGGCAGAGGCTTAACCCACTGAGCCACCCAGGCAGCCCCCTGCACTTATACTTTTTAAAAGGGAATATACTGGAGTATTCTTTTTGGCTGTTAGCGCCACTCCTTGAGGTATGTAAGTCATTTTTAATATTTGTCTAGAATACCTATTGATTTTTAGGCAAGTAAACATAAGTGTGTTTTTCTCTCTTAACTTGACTTCCTTAAGTCCTAGGTGTTATAACACCAAGGAAATGATCAGATGTGAGTGCTTGCTTGCACAAATCACTTCTCTCTACCCATACATGCTTTGCACACTCAGGGTTTATATTGGTAGGAACAGGCACCAGATTATGGGGGGAACCCTAGGAAAGCTCACCAGAATGTGGCAGGAATAACTGAACATGTAAGTGTAGGAACATTTATTTTTCTGTCTGTTACAAAAAGATTTAAAGCAGTTGATACCAAGAGACACAGACTCTTACCTTCCATCAGACCACCAATATAGAAGATGGCGGAAACATAGAACATTGTCAGGAAATGTGATTTTCTGCGTCTGAGTGATTCATCCATTTACCCATCCATCCATCTGTTTAACAAAGTAATGCTCTGAGCATTGGAAATGCGGTTTCTTGCCCACGTCATACTGTTTGAGGAAGAACTGGGAATGAAAACTAACCAGTATAACTGTAGAATCCATGAACAAAGATACTTCTTCAAAACTGTCAACCCAGTTCACAAAGAGGACCTCAAAAGTAACCAAAGATCTCTGAGTCTACATCAGTGCTTCTCAAACTTAAATGTGCATAAGCATCCTGTAGGGAATCTTGTTAGACTGTGGATTCTGATTCAGTGGTCGGGGATGGGGCCAGAGACGCTGCCTTTCTAACATGCTTTCCCTGATGCTGACTGTGCACACTTTGAGGAACAAGGTCTTTAGCGAGGAAGACTTGGCTCGGATCAAATTGCCTTTGTAGTCACTGATACACTGTCTTCTCGTGACTCCTGAAGTAATTGCTCCCCGTGCTAGCATTTTTTTTTTTAAGTTTTTATTTGTAAGCAATCTCTACACCCAATGTAGGGCTCAAATTCACAACCCTGAGATCAAGGGTGGCATGCTTTACTGACTGAGCCAGCCAGGCCACCCAGCATTATTATCTCTAATCAAAGATCTGCCATCATTATGTAACTCTCCCAGGTAAATGTTTTTCAAACCTTGGTTTTAACACTTTAGGATTTTTCCCATATTCACATACCACTACACATCCCCTCATAATTTCTAACAGAACCATGTGCAATCTCTACTCCAAAATAATTATTTTAATTGGTTTTCTTTTCTTTAAATAGATTTGTTTTCAAAGGGAACTTATATCATCACCTCAAATGGAAAGACCAATATTGTTTATCACAAATGCATGGTAACTGTAAAAATAATTGAAAGGAAACCAAAACAAAACAATGCTTAAAAGTTCAGATAAATGTCCTTCAAAGCTCCAAGTCTAAGTCTTTGTTAAAGGGAGATTATAACAAGCGTTAGAGAGTGTTAAAGACTCCTAACACGAAATCTGGCATTTGCTTTGATAATATCACAAGGATTGAAAAGTAGTTGAGTAGAGAATAAGTCCTACGTAATTCAATGTGGATGTGCACCACCAAAATAATTTCTTAGGGAACTTGCCATAGATAATGTGTAAGAGTCTTATTTCCTGCATTTTCATGTCATTTGTCCTTGAGAAGTGCATTTATAAATCGATGTTAATTGGTGTCACATCAGAATTGGTCTTAAGGTAAAGTATGCCTGTGTGGGCCACTCTTACACCCCTTTCTGCATAACCAGTGGGGTAGAGGCATTTGGGTTCTGAAGCCAGAAAGATATGGTTTATTTCTATGCCAATTCACTGTCAGTTTTCTGGATGTTACTAGAATCTTCACCTATGTCATAACTAAGCTTGCTCCATTTCAGAAGTCATAATTGAGCTCTGAAGTATAAAGCTTTAAAGAGGGTAGCAGACAAACTCTATTTCCCTTCAGATGATTAATCAAATTAATTTTGAAAATCCTTTCCCTTTACCAATGAATGGTTCAGGGTGGGCAAGCTAAAGCCAACATGAGCCAATGAGATGTAAGGAGAGACTAGCTGATAATAAAAGATAAGCTTTTGCCCTTAATAGAACTGCAGGAGGTAGCTTTCCTCTCCTTTCAGACATAAATGAAGTATAATTGCTATAGTAGTGTGACCATAGCCTTCCTTCACCAGTGAGAGTAACATGGCCTGGGGGAAGCTGATCCTGTGAATGGTAGAGCAGAGAGAAAGAATCTAGGTCCTTAAGGACATTGTTGACTGCTGACCCAACCACCCGTCAAGCCTGCTCTGGCCATCATCCCGTGTAACGAAATTGATTTCCTTCCTTTTTAACCCAGTATAAATTTAGTTTCCAGAATATGTAATCAATAGCACTCTAATTGACACAAGGAGGGTACAGCAAAAGTATGAGCCATAAGCTTTTTCAATCCAGCTAGACAACCATGCATATAGAAAAGGGTAAAGATCAGAGAATTTTGGTATAGGTAAATGATGGTATGATCATGTTCTGATATTTATTAAGCACCTAGTATGAACCAGGCATGGTGCTCCATGTTTTATATATATTATCTCATTTAATGTTTCTAACACATGAGTAGGTAGACATTGTTATCCCAGTTTTAGAACTGAGGCAATTAAGATTCAGACAACTGTGTACCAGGACCAGTGACACAGTGAGGGAACAGAGAATGTGATTCTAAATTTTATGCCTTGTCTATAATGCAGCCGAGAGAAGGAAGTTAGGTAGACTTTGATGTAATGGATTGGTTGACCAAACAGTGGGAATAGAGTGGCTTTGAGATAGGCCAGGCACCTACTTCTTACTGTAGTATAATCTTGGATAAATTACTTGATTTCTGAGCCTCAGTTTTCTTATTTGAAATGTGGGATAATTATATGTCCCTTACATGCTTCTTACTAATGTATTTTTTAGATGATGTATTTATAATGAGACCTTTTGAATAGTAGCTGGCATATGATTGAGATTTGGGAAACATTTAAAGAAGAGGCTGTTGAAATATTACTGATGGGGTCCGTTATCAAAGGAACAAGACTGAAGCAAAGTGAAAGTTATGCAAAGCTTTATTCTATGCCAAGCATTAGAAGTCAGACTGACTGGCCAAGGCTGCCTCTGAAGAGAGCAACCCCATCCCGACCTCACAGGCTGGTTTTATAGAGCATAATCTCAGACCTCAAGGTACATGGCTTCTATTGTTAGGGTGTTTACTCCCGGAAACGATACTAGGAACTGATGGGATGTTTGGAACTGCTGGGGTGTGCTGGGGCGTTTAGAACTGCTGGGGTGTTTATTCCTGGAATGAAGTCCGTAGATGTAAACAACAATATGGCTACCCAGGTAATATGGAGTCACTCTGGCTAAGCAGGCCCTAATAGTTAAACAGGTTTTAACATTAAATCGGCCCTAACAATTACACTTACATGTTATTTCATGGGAAGCCCATCTGTGTTTGGGTAGAACTGATACCCATTTTTAAATTGTTTTTATTTTGAAATATTGTTGATTCACAAGAAATTGCCACCAATTTTTCAGAAGGGGGAGGACAGAGGGAAAGGGAGAGACTCTTAAGCAGGCTCTGCACCCAGCACAGAACCCAACTTGGGGCTGAGATCATGGCCTGAGCCAAAACCAAGAGTTAGACGCTTAATTGACAACCCCCAGATGCCCCCTGCCAATACCCATTTTAAAGGCTTCTGATGTCAAGCTTTACCTGTGTATCCTGCTGCACATCATTCTTTTGCTTAAAAACTTTACTTTAATTAGGAGGGCATGTATTGGATGGAGCACTGGGTGTGCTGCATAAACAATGAAACCTGGAACACTGAAAAAAATAAAATAAAATTACAAAAAAACCCCACTTTACCTTTAATTGAATGACCTTTGTAAAATGGAATGGAAAATGGAAAATCCACATGTACCTAGACTCTGATTTGAAACAGTAGATATTTAAAAATCAATAGTTAAATCAAGGTAGCCAAATCTCAGAACTCTCATACACTCATGTTCTCACTACTCTCCTATAAAATATATTTTATATACTTTATATTATACATTTTATATTATATTATTAAAATATACATATTATATATTTATATTAAATAAGTTTTTTTTTAAGTAATCTCTATATCCAATGTGGGGCTCAAACTCACGACCCAGAGATCAAGGGTCACATGCTCTTCTGACTGAGCCAGCCAGGTGCCCCTCTGTACTCTTCTATTACAGTCAGAACAGAGGTCTTCTCATTTAACTGATCAGAAAGCTGAAGGCAGAGGCCAGTAGGAAAGGATGTGAACTCTCCGTGGTCAAAGCCCAGAGCTGATGCACTACCTCCCTGTTGCTAAATAAAGGAAATTTCCACTCATACCATTTTCATTCATGAAATCCGATCTTCCACAAACTTTAGGAAATAGACTTTGTGCCTTTTACCCTGAAGGAACTTCTCACCCACACTCCTGATCCTCCTGAATTTGCCCCCTCTTGAAAGTAAAATTTTAAGTCCTGGGAAATGATTCTGTTTTCTCCATTGACCACTGCTGCCCACAGAATGTGTGTTGCTCCCTTCAGTGACTCAGCACCTTGGGGAGAAACGCTCTACTGGAGGGAATGTTAAGGCGGGCCACACTGCTGGTTACAGGAAAGAAAGAGATCAAATACTGACTACAGGGAAAGCTGAAACACCAAACTCAAACACTGAATGGAAAAAACACCAACTGAAGGAAATCCTGTGAGGACAAGGTAAAGGAGAAGGGAATTCTCTTAGGTATGCACAGGACAGGCACTGCTTGTAAATCCACTGGTACCATGAGCAAGGGGGCACTGAGCGAGTGATCACACTGCTCTTGGGGGACAGGCCTACACGCCTTTGTTCTGATTTTTGGCTGTCTTCGGTTTTCTGAAGTTGAAAGTTTGTTAGTAGTCTGTGTAAAGAATGGATGCAATGTCAAATCTGAACTCGGAAAATTTCAGAGAAATAAAGAAAAAAGCCATTCTTCCTGGCCTCTCTGATTTGTCCGTGGGAACCCAAAGCCACTGGCCTGTTTCCTGAGAAAACAGTCCATTTTAGGTTGTTTGTATTGTCATAGTGGATCTTCTCAGAGCCTGGGACTTGGAATCTGTCATTCTTCTTGAAAACACGTAAGATGGGAATCTTCCATTTGTCAGGTTTTCATCATGTCAGCAGCTCTTAAATCACTGTAGATTGTTCTAGAAAAACAGATGAAACAATAAAATTCTCCTCCTTTTTGTCTTAATTTGATGTCATAGCCATAAGTTACCATCAGGAAATTGCTTTCGTGTATTTGTTCATTCATTCATTCATTCATTCCTCTTTTCCTCCTCTTTATATGCTTTGAAGGAGAATCTAAAAATGAAAAAAAAAAAGGAGGAAATCAGTGCAGAAGAAAATTAGACATCAGCACACCAAATGCAAATCTGGACATTTGCAGACTTGGCCCAGAGCTTTACAGCAGCTAAGATAGAGGGGTGTGTGCGACCTGTAATTTTTAAGTTGATAATACAAATTACAGTGTAAGATTAAAAAAAAACCTGCTGCTTAGAAAGATCATGGTGATTTTTGACTTGGGAGAAATTTCCTCCTAAAGTGTAATAATGTGTTGAGTAACTCTTCCAACAGCACTTCTATATGATTGCGGTAATGGGTTTCACCGAGTTGGTGGTGATAAAGTTTCTCAAATGCAAACTTATGGTTTTGTAGCCAAAGTCAGCTCAGTAAAGCTAATTCTGTAAGGAGATCAACAACATGGTTACAGGATACAGCTGTAAGACTTGGTGGTACAATGTCAAAAACCAGAGAAATAGACAGACTCTATGGTCATCTGGGATTTTACCTGAATATTTTGTCATTTTAGAGTCAAGCTTTTTAACTGTTTTAGACAGCAGAGTTCAAGGTTTTGCTCCCTAGAGAGATGCTCCAATATAGACAATCTATGACAACGATGAAGGACACATCTATCAAAGTCAGTTGAACTGGTGGTAGAATTGACATTTTCTTATGAAAATTAAGGAGTCTAATCCAGACAAAGGCATGGATAGGAGGCCACCTACCTCTCCATAGGGGTAGCACTGATTGTCTCAGACAAAAACAAAAACAAAACAAACTCCTTTCTTTTCAGTGTTAGAAATTAGGACAAATTTATTTTAGGAATTCTTATGTTTTACTATGCCTTAATTTTTAGAATTTAAAGGCAAAATATGGCCATCTCAAAAAATTAAGAAAATACAGAGAAGCATAAAGGAGAAAATTAAATCACTTTTCATCCAATCTCTGGAGACAGTCAGCATTGATATTCTATTTTCTTTTTTTTTTAAGTACAGAAGAGGGATTTTTCTGTGTAGTACTTTTTCATTTAATATTATAAGCATTTTCCTATGTCCTTAAATTTTATAAAATCATTATTATGTTTTATTATTCCTTCCTTGGTATTTTATTACATGGATAAAACATCACTTTATTTAGTCATTCCACTATTTTGGGCATTTCTTTTCTATTTTTCTTTTCCTTTTTTTTGGTCACTCTGGTCAGGGGACTACACCTCACTTGGCTTCTGCAAAGATACACAGTTGCTGCATTCAGACTACTTGGGTTAAAATCTCAGTTCAACCACTGTGTGACCTTGAGAAAGTTACTTAACCTCTCTGATTCTCAGTTTCTTCATCCATATAGTGGCGATAATATCAGTACCTATCTCCCAGAATTTTTGACAGATAATATGTCATATACTACTTAAAAAGGGCTGATCAAATTTATATTTTAGAGGAGTCTTTCCAGAGTTGTGACATCAAAGTCTAAGTTCAGATCTTAGGTATGAGACCCCAAGCATTGTAGCCAATTCTAAGAGAGTTAGCATCTCACAGCTGAAGCTTCAGGGAAAGAGGCAACCATCACAACCATCATAATGAAAACATCAGTATTTCTTTTTTTTTTTTAATTAAGTTTTTAATTTTAACTTCAGTATAGTTAACATACACTGTTATATTAGCTTCAGGTATATAATAGAGTGATTCAACAATTCTTTTTTTTTCCCCCTAAGTTTTTATTTAAATTCAAGTTAGTTAACATATATTGTGGTTTCAGGAGTGGAATTTAGTGATTCGTCACTTACATACAATATCCAGTGCTTATCACAAGTGCTCTCCTATCACAAGTGCCTATCACCCATCCCCCCACCCAACTTCCCTCCAGCAACCCTCAGTTTGTTCTCTGGAGTTAAGAGTCTATTATGGTTCGCCTCTCTCTCTGTTTTGTTTTTGTTTTTAAATATTTTATTTATTTATTTATTTGACAGAGATAGAGAGATCACAAGTAGGCAAAGAGGTAGGCAGAGAGAGCGGGGGGAAGCAGGCTCCTGGTGCGGAGCTCAATCCCAGGACCCTGAGATCATGACCTGAGCTGAAGGGAGAGGCTTAACCCACTGAACCACCCAGGTGCCTCTCACTCTGTTTTTATATTATTTTATTTTTCCTTTTCTTCCCCTATATTCATCTGTTTTGTTTCTTAAATTCCAGATATGAATGAAATCATATGGTATTTGTATTTCTCTGATGGATTTATTTTGCTTAGCATAATACCCTGTAGTTCCATCCATGTCATTGCAAGTAGCAAGATTTCATCTTTTTTGGTGGCTGAGTTTCACATATATATGATATATGTGTATATATATCATAGACATGATACATATAAACATCTTTTTTATCCATTCATCAGTTGGTGGATGCTTGGGCTCTTTCCATAGTTTGGCTATTGTTAATAAACCTGCTACAAACATCAGGGTGCATGTATCCCTTCAAATCTGTATTTTTTTTTTTTTAAAGATTTTATTTATTTATTTGACAGAGAGATCACAAGTAGGCAGAGAGGCAGGCAGAGAGAGAGGAAGAAGCAGGCTCCCCACCGAGCAGAGAGCCCGATGCGGGGCTCGATCCCAGGACCCTGCGATCATGACCCGAGCCGAAGGCAGTGGCTTAATCCGCTGAGCCACCCAGGCGCCCCTCAAATCTGTATTTTTGTAACCTTTGGGTAAATACCTAGTAGAGCAATTTGAATCATAGGGTAATCCTATTTTTAAATTTTTAAGTGTTGGAGGCTATGGCATGGTTGGAGTCGAGGATCAAACCAGGCCCTGACTTGTGTCTCCTTCAAAGTCCGGACACCTTGACAAATTTAAGGATGGGAAAGTTGAGTAACACTGAGAAAGGGTCTGTGCTATGTGTCATGTGCTCGCCTACGTGACTTCCCACACGCTCTCCCTACAGAAGGGAACAATGTGGTCAGGGTCATGAGTTCTTAGTTGGTCCTAGTCATTCCTGTACCTCCCATAACCCACTCCCTGGTTGATTGTCTTGCTAATGGCATTAGCTGAGACTACCTGGCATCACATCATATATTTGCTTATAGTTAATGTAAACTTGTTATAGGAACTTGCGGTCATCTGACTACCTACTGATGTATTACTCCTTCTATTGTGGTCTGCCTTATAAATGCTTGTAAGATGTGGAATAAAATCGGCACTGTTGGACATCATGCTCAGTGTCCCTCCTGCCCCCATCTCTTTGTCTCTTAATTTCTTTTCACCATCCTCTTACCCTCACGTTTTCCTGGTCAATTTGTCGCGCTGGCCGCGACATTTAAGGAACCTCCATACTGTTTTCCAGAGTGGTTACACCAGTTTGCATTTCCCCCTAACAGTGCAAGAGGGTTCTCCTTTCTCTGCATCCTCACCAACATCTGCTGTCTCCTGTGTTGTTAATTTTAGCCATTCTGACGCATGTGAAGTGGTATCTCATCATAGTTTTGATTTGTATTTCCCTGATGATGAATGATGTTGAGCATTTTTTCATGTGTCTGTTAGCCATCTGGATCTTCTTTGGAAAAATGCCTATTCATGTCTTCTGCCCATTTCTTAACTGGATTATTTGTTTTCTCGGTGTTGAGTTTGATAAGTCCTTTATAGATTTTGAATACTAACCCTTTGTCAGATATGGCAATGAACACATTAGTATTTAAAATAAACTTGCTGGGGGCATGTGGGTGGTACAGTTGATTAAGTGTGTGACTCTTGGTTTCTGATCTGGTCATGATCTCAGGATTGTGAGATCGAGCCCTGAGTGGGGATCCACACTCAATGTGGAGTCTTCTTAGAGTTTTTTCCTCCTTCTCCCTTTGTCCCTCCCCTCATGTTCTCTCTCTCAAATAAATAAATAAATCTTTAAAAAAAAAATAAACGTGCTGGAGGAAAGGTAGAGGGGAAAGCAATCTGATACATTTGGATTCTGTGTAGTTTGCTAGGGCTACCATAAGAAAGCACCACAAACTGGGTAGCTGAAAGAGCAGAAACTTATTATCTCACAGTTCTGGAGGCTGGAAGTCCAAGATGAAGGGTAGGTACCTTCAAAGGCTGTGAGGGAAGGGTCTGTTCCCAGTCTCTCTCCTTGGCTTACAGACGGCTGTCTTCTCCCCGTGTCTCTGCACTCATCTTCCAGATATGTCTCTGTCCAAATTCCCCATTCTTATAAGGACACCAGTCATATTGGATGAGGGTCCATCCCAATAACCTCATTTTAACTTGATTACCTCTGTAAAGTCCTTACATTCAACATGTAAATTTTGGGAAGGACACAGACTCAGAACAGTTTCTAAAGTAAGCTTCATTTTTACTTTACACTTTGGAAGAAAACCACTTCATTAAGAAAGACAAGAACCACACCCATTCTAAGTTTTAAACTAGCCCACATAGCATCAAAGACAAGTGTGCACAATGTGAGCTTTCTGTGAGAACCATGGTAGCTGGCACCTAGGTGGATGTGGGGGGAAAGACCTAGATTAGATAACAGAGAGGTCTCCAAGGCCATTTTCTCAAATTCTACAGTTCAGATGGTCTGTCTCTTCATTAAGCAATTCTTTGATGAGTCCTCAGGTGTTCATTATATTCTTAAGTTAGCTACATGAACATTTTACAAGACATGCAAAATTCTGTAGGCTAAAACCTGATACTGTTTCAAGTCTAAAGAGACTTCATACTGCCTTGATAACAGTCAGAGAATAAAACTGAATTTCTAATGTGACTCAACAATGTCTTAAAGGGAGGAGAAAATGAGAAAACCATGGCAAATGTATTTTCTTTCCTATGCTTAAAAACTGAAACAATAAGCTAATATGTAACTGTAAATTTAATTGGCTGAAGGAAGTAAGCATTCTAGAAATAGGTCATATAAAGGACTCAAGTATTTTAGGAATATATAGGACTGGGGATTTAGGGCAATGGAAGCCCAGTGGATCAGCAATGACTGAAAACAAATATCCTTGGGAAGGGAAATGGAGATTCAACATTAACTGAGCATATTCTATCCCTGGTCACTCTTCCCAGCTACCAATAATAGAATTATGATTCAAGTTAAATCATCCATGGGTTTATGAAACTGCAGAACTTGAAGATGTGTTAAAAGTGAAAGTAGCAAGCAAAGAACTACTGACAAAATTATAACTCAAGGATTGAGTTCCCATGTCTTTGAAGATTGTTCTAAATTTTGAAACTGATACAAGGCAATGTATCGAAAGTTTTAGCGTTCTTGCTTTAATTCCCAATCTAAAGGCTCAGAACTGATTCTGTGGAGGCCAGGAGCATGGTGGGTCTAAAGGCTCCTCCTGAAGATTAGATTTCCAACCTGCCCTGGAGTAAGCATTCACAGGATGGTGTCTAGGATCTGCCTGGGTTGTGCAGGAGTTCAGCATGAAGCAGTCATTACCTGGGGAACCATTTTCCCTGGAACTCTGGCCAGCATTCTTCAGAAGCAAAGCTGAGGACTGAGGAACGTTTAGAAAGGAACAGAGCTTGGAAGTGGAACAGTGTTTGGGAGCACACTTGTCCCAACAGCTTTCAGTCTATTGTCAGATGTTGTGGAAATTTCCAGTTTGAGGAGTCTTAATGTTTCCAGCCTTTATAGTTGACATATAGTTTCCTCCTTTTCTGAACATTAAAGCGTGATGTCGCCAGTTCTTTTAGGTCTTTCAGGAGCAAGGCAGAGAAGTTGATTTTTGGTAAGGTTTCCACCCTGAGTGAGATAGAATTGGACAGCAGGAAATTATATTTCTTCCTAAAAAATGCTTGCTTTTGTATCTTGCATCCAAATTGACATCTATTCTGATGTGTGCAATCACCGAGGCTGTTTGGGAATCTTGTTGCCTCCAAGGCAGCCTTCTTTTCAGTTTAGTAATAAGCCAAACTCATGGACATCATTTCCTGGCCTTTGAAATGATGATATTTATAAACACCTCATGAATTATTTCAGTTGCACTCAATTTAGTGGATGGGTAATTTTTATCTCTTCACTAGAAGATACAAATACAGAAGCATCTACCCTCATTTTAGTTTGACAGTTGTGATAGAAACACACAGAGAAGTGTCTATAAATAAAGGGTCATGAGTAACTCCCTGTCATAAATATTTTATTCTCAAGTTTCTATTTCTCTCTCTGTCACATTGACCTATGATATGTGGCTGAAATATGCATCTGTAACAAACATTTCTAGCAGATACTGGATATGAATAGTGAACATGGCTTAGGGACTCGGTTTTGTTTTGTTTTGTTTTGTAAGGTAGCAAGGACTTAGATACTTGAAAAATTGGTCTACTGCCTTCTTAATATATTTAAGAATAAGAACGAGTTAACTATTGCCTCCTGCTTGAAAATCAAAATTAGGATGTCTTTCCTCCAGTAATTTATACCATGCTATAAATAGTATTTGCTAATAATAATAACAACAAGGAACTGACCTAGTTCCTCTTTTTAGCCAAGAGATAAAAGGTAACTGACTTTTCAATTACCGAGTACTGCTCTTGCTATCAACTTATCTCATTTCATAAATATATTGAAATAATTTAAATTTCAAACCTAGGGAAAAAATTGGTAAAATTCGAATTCCCTGACTTTCTTATCAAGACAAGCAGGAAAGTATGCTAATACCATATCTGGCTCTTTGGCATTATAGCTCCAGAGGAAATATTAGGATGCTTTCAATTAAGACCTAACAAAAGATAAATTGCAGTGTAAATGACAGAGAAAATAAAATGCCGATTTTATTAGAAAGAAGCCATTAAGGAGATTCACTAAAACCAGGAACTGATGGCCTCTTCTGGCTCTGGGAGACAAAAAGTGGGTCTACTGCCACTCCGAAAATGTTTCACAGCAACAGAAAATAAATTCAAGTACAGATAATGCAATTAGATATCTTAGTTCTATGAATGGCTGGGGACAAGCAGCACTGATCGGCTGGATCTCACTAGGCTTGATAACTGGGCTTTATTCACTGTGAGCCCCCCCAGTATTGGGGGTGCATCTACATCACCGTAAAATGCCAGAGGAAAAAGACATACAATCAGTGTAACAATTCAAAAATCACTAGGGGGAAAAAACCCCCAACAATGGAGGAAATGAAAGTAAGCTATAATCTATTCCTTTAGAGATTATTTATTTATTTATTTATTTATTTTCAAAAGTTTATTTATTTAAGTAATCTCTACATCCAATGTGGGGCTCAAACTCCGGATCCTGAGATAAGAGTCCCATGCTCTACCTACGGAGCCAGCCAAGTGCCCCAGAGATCACTTATTGTTGACAGTTCAGTAAATTGTCTCTTAGTCTCTTAAGGGGCTATCTAGATCACTATTAATCTATCTATACTAGACAACAAGGTGGAAAGAGTTTTGCTATCTTAACTGCTGACCTAAACATTCATTGTAGATTGAGGCTGGAGAGACACACCTTGGTAAGTGTTCAAATTAAAAACTGTTGACCAAGGTGTACATTGATGCCCAAACTTGAGAGAATAGGGCAGAATTGCTCCATGTGAGTCAGGAGGGGAGTTCTCCTTATTTCTCTCCCCCAAATGGGTAGAAGGCGAAACTAAGAACAAATAATCGGGGGAAAATGGGGGTCAGGGAGAAAACCCCAAGTGTAAGATTGGGTGCTGCTCAGAGGAGAAGTGAGGAGAATTCATGGTATCAGCATGCCAGAGGCATTTGGAGACCAGCATTCTCTCCCACAGGCTTCATGCCATGTGCTACGTCGTGACAGTGCCCTCTTTCCTGGACCCCAGTAGTTTAGTGACGACTGCTATGTCTACAAAATGCTTGGTATGTGTCAGTTTTTCTTGTGGGAGTGTCTACACTCAAGGGCAGAGTGTCAAAACCATGTTGAATCTATATGAAGAGAGACCACACTAGAGGCTGTGGGATGCAAGTTCCTTCCTCCTTTCCTGTCTCTTTCCCCTGAATTCACAGAACACTTAGGGGAAGTTTTTGGAACCTACAGGACTTGAAATTGGGGTTTGGTGTTGAACGACTTTTATTTTGAAAGGTCAGAAAGACCTCCGATAAGAGCTGGGTTATAATTACTCTTATCCAAACCATGACGATGAGACCTCTCCCCAGTCTTATTTATTGATTAAGATGGAATCCTTAACAAAGAATATCCCTCTGATATGTCTAATGGTTTTGGTACCTAATATGTGCTAAGGGACACATCCGTGGGGCTCTTTTCCTCTTGTCTCCTCTTCTTGTCAAAGTGTTTCTTCTTGTTTGAAGGATGAAACTCACCATTTCTAGTCCAAAGAACATGGCAGTCCTCTGACAGTAGCCACTGCTCACCAGCATGACACAGGCTCTCCAGTAAATTTCCCCCAGCCTGAGAGCCTACAGAAAGACAGAAACTAATGGAAGGGAAGTCCAACTTGAAAAATCTATTGCTGTTGCAGTTCAAGTCCTGCCTGCCTAGGGTTCCTCATGAGGTGAGCCATTTTCCTGACTTGTCATCAGCTTGTCTCCATGTGGTCAGCTGAGCACAGGTCAGGGCTATCAGCCTTTCCCAATCTCCAAGTGTCAAACCCAGAGGAAAAAGGGGTATTTTCCTCTTACCTCAGTTTAATTTCTGCTTCCTAAGTTTTCCTTTTCTCTCCCAGGATGAATTTCTTCCTAGTATGATTGACAGTGGAAAATATCATTCTCATAGGGACACCCAACACCTATATACAGAAGTGAGACCTACCTCTGTGTGCCCAGAAAGAAAACCACAAAGAGGTTGCTTTTTCCATAATCTGAGTTAAATGGCCTTACCTTTGGTTAACTCGATGTAATATTAACTCCCCATTCTCCCTTTCTCCCAGCCCCCAGCAACAAGCATTCTACTTTCTGTCTCTATATACTGACAACTTTAGGTGCCTTATATAAGTGGATTCATATAATATCTTTCCTTTTGTTACTGACTTAGTTCTCTTAACATGTTTTCAAGATTCATCTATGTTGTAGTATGTATCAGAATTTCTTTCATTTTTCCAAGCTGAATAACATTCCATTGTGTATACACACAAACACACACACATATTGTTGATCCATTAATCTGTTGATGGACACTATGGTTTCTTCCACTTTTGGTTATTGTGAATAATGCTTCTGTGAACAAGGGTATACAGATATCTGCCCATATTCCTGCTTTCACTTCCTTGGGGAATATGCTCAGAAGTGGAATTGCTGGATCATATGGAATTACCATGTTTATTTTTTTACATTATTATGTTTAATGTTTTTGAAGAACCACCATGTTGTTTTCTACAATGGCATCTGGGTCATTTTTAATCACAGAAAAAGAGCATTATATATATATATATATATATATATATATATATATATATATATATCTGCACATTCATATAAAGTATTTCTGTGTGATAAAGTCCTAAAGTGGAGAAGGGGAATTTCAGAGTAAAAACATTTTAATAAATATTGCCAAGTTTACCTTCCAGAAGATTGTATTAATTTAAATTCCTGTCTGTAGTACTGACATTCTCGGCTTCATCACACTCTTACAAATTTTGCATTATCACATCTTTTAATCTTTGCCAAGATGATGAGTGAAATTTTTAAGCTTGCTTAGATTTGTGTTTTTGTAATTACTAGTGAGAAGAAGCATCTTTTCGTTTCCTGCCCATTTACATTTTTTCATCTGTGGTTTCCCTATTTATGTTCTTTGCCAATTCTTCTTTTAGGTTGTCTTTTTTTTTTTTTTTTTTGAAGTGGTTAGGAGAACTCTTTGTAAATTAGAAAGTTAGCACTTGTCTTTACAAATATTATAAATATTCTTCCAGTTTTTTTGCCTTCTAACCACAATTATGGGAGAATTTATAAATACTTTAAAAGTTTAAATATGTGTTGTGTTTATACCTATTTTTATGACATTTGAGTTTCTTTTTTTTTTTTTTAAAGATTTTATTTATTTATTTGACAGAGAGAGATCACAAGTAGATGGAGAGGCAGGCAGAGAGAGAGAGAGAGAGAGGGAAGCAGGCTCTGCTGCTGAGCAGAGAGCCCAACACAGGACTCGATCCCAGGGACCTAATCATGACCTGAGCCGAAGGCAGCGGCTTAACCCACTGAGCCACCCAGGCGCCCTGACATTTGAGTTTCATTTCACATTTATGAATGCTCTCCTCACTCTAAGATTTATTAAAATACTAATTCTTATTTATTTTTAGTATTTTACCATCTTTTCAAACTTAACCCACAGATCTAACTGGAATACATTTTGATGTGAGAGAAGATGGACTTTGTTTTTTTTTCTCCAAATGGTTAGTTAGCAGTTCAAATCCCTTTTCCCTCACTGATTCAAAATGCCAATGCTGGTGTTTACAAAATTACCACATGTTACTCTTTATTCTATTAATAGACCTCTCTTTTACTGGGCTGATAACATACTGTTTTATTTATTATGGATCCTTATCACCTTTAAAAATGTATTAAATCTAGTTTTTCCCTGTATTACCCCTATTCTATGTTGCTCTTGTTCTTGGCCATTTTCACGTGCATGCTCTTTCAGAAACACTTTAGAAGCATTTGGTCAAGTTTATTGAAATTCTATGGGGATGTCACTGAATTTAAGGATAGGGAAACTGACTTTTTAAAGTACTGAGTCTTTTTATCCAGAAACAAGACATTTTCATCTATTTATTAAAGTCATTTTAATTTATGGGTACTCTTAATTACTCTCAGTTGAAAACAAGTCTTAATTTCAAGGTTTTTTTGAGAACCACCCGTTCTGCTTGATTATCTCCTTTGTTTTTCTTAACTGCCTTTATTCTTCTCTTCTATATACAAAGTGTAACTCATTAGAATTTGGAAGTATGAACTTTAAAATAAAAATATTGAATTAAGTTTCTACCTGAGGAGAATGGAGACAGAAATACAGTAATTCTTTAAGCAGTGGCTCTTCCAAAGTGTGTGCTTCCTTTTGGTTTAAAGATGGACCTGGGCACATTTTGGGGCAGGGAGAAAATGAACTCTGGGGAAGGCAAAGAAAGAAGGAAAGGAGTAGGGGTTAAATTCCGAGTGCTTGTAGAAACAGAATTTCAGTGTGTGTCTTCTTTATTTTATTTCAAATGCTGTGAATTCTTAGAAAACAAGAGGTATGGTGCCTGGGTGGCTCAGTGGGCTGAGCCTCTGCTATTGGCTCAGGTCATGATCTCTGGGTCCTGGGATAGAGCCCTGCATTGGGCTCTCTGCTCAGCAAGGAGTCTGCTTCCCTCTCTCTCTCTGCCTGCCTCTCTGCCTACTTGTGATCTCTCTCTCTGTCAAATAAATAAATAAAATCTTAAAAAAAGAAAGAAAGAAAATAAGAGGTACATGTGACTACACGTGAGTACAAAATAGTTCTCAACTCAAAGAAAAATGATATCTTGTGATATGGAGCATGCTATAGTTATTTCCTGCTTGTAGATACTTCCTGACAATATTCCAAAATGGAAGAAAGAAGAAATAGAACATTTTTAAAAAGTGGAATAAAATTTGGGTTAATAAAATGTGAAGAAAATGAATCACTTTCCTATGAAACTATTTTCAATGCATTTATCAACACGATGAAAGTGTAACGCAAATGACTTTCATTATCTGTATCGCTTTAAAGATTAGTGAATTTATTTTACACTGTATAATTTATAGTAGGAGTCCAAAGAATTAAATACATATTTTTTATAGTAAACATACAGCGCATTTATAGCAAAAGGTCAAAATATTAACTAAATATATTTTTTAAAAGTGTCACAATCACCACTAGAGGGTACAATAAGCAGTCTTTTTTCTAGGTATTTGAGCCCAAGAATATTACAGAGAAACAAAAGGCAATTTAGAATCACAGTACTTGGAACAACCCCCACAGGTCATCTGGAAGAGAAATGGCTTTTAGAAATGTTCATCAGATTTGACATGTAACCAAGGACAGATGCTATCAAGTGGTTTTCAAGGGCAGTGTTTGTCTTGGGTAAAAGTGAGTTTATCAAGAAACACAGAAGTGTTTCTGAAGTAATTAAACAGGAAAAAAAAAAAATAATCAGCCTTTCAGACTTCCGTGAAACTGTGACTCCATCTCACTCAGCAAGCCTGTTGATTAAAGCTTCTCCTGGAGTGATTTTACTCTGGAAAGATAAACTCCACAAGGGCATAGAAAACAAAATGATGACACAGGCTTAAGAACCTCAGCAAGATCTGTGTTGGCAGTAAAAGAAGGAGACAACATTCTCAAACTAGCCAGTGACAGTGGTGGGGGCCAGATGTAGAGCCTCTGAGTTCCTCACTTCAGGTATTTCTCCAGACCCATTGAGCCCATGTTGTGAAGAGTAAACACATTTCTCATTAGAATTCAAAGAAGAGCAGGTTTTTTTTTTTTTTTTTTTTTTTGTTACAGTTGGATCATCTCACCCATTGTACCACTTAATCTCCTATAATGGTTCTTAAAAAAAAAAATCACTTCTTTAATACAGGATTTTTCCTATTTCCCATTATAAACATGCACTCAGCCTTTCACTTTTGAATACTGTTGTGTGTTCCAGAATACTGTGCTTCTTAAGAGAAAAACATCAAGCTTTGTAATATAGGGGAAAATAAAGCAATCTTACCTCACTATAAGGAGGAAAATTTAAGTCTTCTTTTATTAACTATTTTTTTAAGGTTTTATTTATTCATTTGTCAGAGAGAGGAAGAGAGAGCGAGAGAACACACAGACAGGGGGAGTGGCAGGCCTAGAGAGAAGCAGGTTCCCGGCTGAGCTAGGAGACCAATATGGGGCTGGATCCCAGGACCCTGAGACCATGACCTGAGCAGAAGGCAGATGCTTAACCTACAGAGCCACCCAGGCATTCCTAACTATTTAAGTATAATATTGCTTAACTGGTACCTAGCATTTTTTAAAATGTATAATGTACCTTTATAATAATCTTCTAATCTAGCCAAGTAGATATTTTTATTCACTGTTTCTGAATGACAAAACAGAACCCAGGGGCTGGGAAAGGCCTTACCAATGTCTCTCAGTTAGGAGAGGACAGTGCTGGGAGAATGGAACTTGGGACCGCTTTTTAACCCAGTCCTGTTGGTGCCAAACTCTGGTCCCCATTCGTCTACAATGATTCAGTGTCAAATCTCCTTAATGACACATTTACATTATATTTCTCGGAAAGAACTTTAGACTTAATATGAGAAGAATTTTCTATTTGTCTGTGAACATGCTTGTGTTTGTGTCCAGAGTGTCAGGAATAAATAGTTTTGATTTCATAGCCCTTTCAGTTTCCTAGGCCCATTTCATCACCTGGGTATGACAGCCCAGGCAGTATGTCACTGAAGGGTTGTTGTGTTTCTCCAGTGGTTGAAGTCCCTCGGTCTTCATTACAACACTACCCAGTCTTGTCTTATTAGTTACCCGGAAAAACATTCTCAGTATGTATAAAGTTGTTGAGGGGTGCTTGGGTAGACAGTCGGTTAAGTATCTCCCTTCCACTTAGGTCATGATCCCAGGGTCCAGGCTTCAGGTCCCACATCAGTCTCCCTGCTCCACAGGGAGTCTTCTCCCTCTGCTTGCCACTCCTTCTGCTTGTGCTCTCCCTCTCTCTGTGTCAAATGAATGAATGAATGAATAAATAAATAAATAATAAAGTTTTTATGCTTCAATCTCTTCAGCCTTCTTCTTCTTCTTCTTTTTTTTTTTTTTAAAGATTTTATTTATTTATTTGACACAGAGAGAGACAGTGAGAGAGGGAACACAAGCAGAGGCAATGGGAGAAGGAGAACAGGCTTCCCGCACAGCAGGAGCCCTATGCCGGGCTCAATCCCAGGATGCTGGGATCACAACCCAAGCCAAAGGCTTAACAACAAAGTTTAACAACTGAGCCACCCAGGTCCCCCTCTCTTTAGCATCCTTTTTTTTTTTTTTTTAAAGATTTTATTTATTTATTTGAGAGAGATCACAAGTAAGCAGAGAGGCAGGCAGAGAGAGAGGAGGAAGCAGGGTCCCTGCCAAGCAGAGAGCCCGATGCGGGGCTTGATCCCAGGACTCTGGGATCATGACCTGAGCTGAAGGCAGAGGCTTAACCCACTGAGCTACCCAGGCGCCCTCTTTAGCATTCTTTAAAGCATTAGAGTAGTTTCCTGTGTTTACTTATATTACTATTCAGCAAATTTAATGTCCATGTATTGGATATAGAAAAATATTCATCATTTTTTATATTTTACTATACTGAACAGCAATGACACTAGATGTGGATTATAGAAAAACAGAAATGGCATAATGACTTCTACGTACAATCAACATATTCTTTCCTAAAAATTTTTTATTTACATCCAAATCTTGAACTTAATATGGCCACTGGACCATTTCTAAACAGATTTTCAATATGTTGTTTATAATTTCACATGAACTTGCTGTGGTGAGGGTTTCAAACCTCAGTAATTTCTCTTCAGGATTTTTGCCATATCTATATGCCATCTGTACTATTATTTACTATATATGTATATATATATATATTCATGAAATCAAAGTTGATTCAAATGATTTCTCTACAATGTGTTCAAATAAATGTGTAACTTTAAACTTTTTAAGATTTTTTTTTTAATCATCTATTTAAAGTAATTTTGAATAGCAAAGTTGATATGTGTGCCATATTTCGTGAGGCACTGGCTGAGTAGAAAGAGTTCTGAACTCATAGTACAAGCCTGGATTATGGCATAAACATTACCATTTTCTAACTTTGATCATTGAGCAAATCAATTACTTTCCCTGAGCTCGAACCTTAAAAAAAATCCCGAGGTTTAAAGAGCTAAATGACGTAAAGATCTTTGCCTATGCAATGCACTCAAAGGTTAGTTTTTTGTCCCTTAAAGGGAATTCAGCTGATTAAAGATCCTATCTACCTCAATCAGGACAGTATGACTTGAGTCCAGATACCTTCCTCTCTGTGTAATTTTTATGCACATGATATGCAACAAAGTGCTGAGAAAAGATAGAAACTATTTCAGAGAAGCCAGGCTACTGATGAAACCAAGTGAGGGGGTGAGTCCTTATTGTATGTTTTGTATGGAAGTTCACACAATTATTTATCATATTCTCTTTGGAACCCTATTGGGTTTTTTTTCAAGGCTGAAGAACAGAGGCCCACTAAAGCACTCACGTCAAAGGGGACTAGGGCTCCTATAGGCATTCAGATTTCATCGAATGCAAGGACAACTAATGGTGTTCAGTGAAGTGGCGCCAACTAGAACTGGAACTAGACAGCATTAGTCTGTCAGAGGCTTGGTGGTCTCTTTTTCTGTCTCTGTCTTATTTCCACTCCCTTGGGGTTTTTTCTCTACTCACAGTTTCCTCTGCTCACTCATCTTTTCTCGTGACTCCAAAATGGCAGTGAGAGGAATCCTGTCCAGCTTATGTATTTCCATGGAGTACAAGGTCTCTGGCTAACCAGTGGATTGGCTCCCTTGGGAATTCACTTCAGGAGCAATCAGCTGGGCAGGGAGGGAAGATTTACTTCATTTATTCAGTCATGAATATGTAAGTTCCTTCTCCCCAAGGTATTAATAACATTTTGCTAGGTATCATGGGACATTCTGAAGATCTATGCATGATTTGAAGACTGATATATGATATATCATATATCTGATATATGATATATCATATGTCTGAAAAATATCATGTAAATACAACATACTTAACTCATTTTAACATCACCGTTACTGAATTTGTCTTGACTCTTAAGTTAAATCAATCATCTTTTCCTGGACCAGGCCATATTCATTCTTTAAATTAAGAAAAAAATTTTTTTAGAGAAATTGGACTTGTGAGTCAGACTCCTCTATCTGGAGAAACATAACTCCACCAAATCTTCTGATACTGAGGAACAGTGTTAACACTTATAATGGCCCACTGTCTAAGACAAGTGTTATGATGAATTAGGTTTTTTTTTAAGCAAAGAATCAGTAGTTATTCCACTCTTACCCCCAAATGTTGATATCCCATCACATAGACCTAGGCTAATAACACTCAAGACCATTAATTAAGGAAGTGAAAATTTATATTTTCAGTACTATTTTACATACTGAGTTCAACACAAAATAAGTAATTTTCCCATGCAAAATTTTGCTGGACCCTTGATAAAGACATAGGTCTTAAACCCTAGCATGCCTAAGAATCAAATTAAAGATTCTAAACCACTGGTTCTGAGAGACCACTAAGAAAACCGCCTTTTTATTTTTATTTATTTTTTAAATTAATTTATTTTTTGGGGGAGAGAGAGAGAGAGAAAGAGCAGGAAGAAGGAGAGGGAGAGGGAGAAGCAGCCTGTCCCCTGAGCAGGGAGCATGATGTGGGTCTCCATCCCACGACTTAAGATCATGATCTGAGCCGAAGGCAGACACTTTACTGACTGAGCCACCCAGGTGTCCTGAAAACTGCTTTTTTAATAAGCACCCCAGATTTTATTGATGTGAGTAGTCTGAGAACTACATTTTCAGATACATTTTTGGGAAGCAGCTATGCATGGACAAGACCAATCTAGATGAGTTCCTCTGGGGCTGATCTGGTTTCTGCTTTTTGCAAAGGCATAATCACATCATGTGCTTTCTATTTGGGACACTCATGCACTAGTTATACTAGCGTAAGTTCCACTTACCTACTTTGCAATCATTATATAACAACTGATTTTTAGAAAACAGGATTTCTCCGTGCCTAAGGAGAGAGCCGGGGCCCTACCTAGTTAAGCAAAACCAGGGCAATCCCACAGTGGGATTCTGGTGTTGGTTTCCTGTTAGTCCCTAACCCTTTGACGTATGTCGCGTCAGTGATGTTTCATGCTTTCAGAGTACGCTGTGAAGTAAGAAGCTTTGTTCCACTTTGAAACAGGTGTTTGCCAAGGGAAATGTGTCTTTTGAAATCAGGTATATTTTTCTTGGGTGTTAGAATACATCATTATAGCAAATGACTATAGAAATGCTATGGTAATCTTTGGGGCTATTTTCAAATGTCATACCATATGATTTTTGAATCATAAAAACTTACAAGTGATACCAGTTCAAATTGAATATTGTATGACTGAAGTAGTTAATGTATTCTGAAGCCCACGGGGATTTTTTTTGCATCTCTAAAGGGAAAATGTGGGAAAATTGAAGGCATGAGATAGAGATAGCATAAGAGACTCTACGTTGTTTATCATAAAAATCTTCCGGGTTTTAAATGGAATTTCAAAAGATGATTGTTCCAGCCTGAAAAAGAATTTATTTTTTTTTATTTTATTTTTTTTTAATTTATTTGACAGACAGGTCACAAGTAGGCAGAGAGGCAGGCAGAGAGAGAGGAGGAGGAGCTGAAAAAGAATTTAAAAAACAACAAAGGCAAACTTATTTCCAAAGTTTAATTTGTGTTTTTACATCTAATGCTTTCTGCATGCTTCTTATAATGCCCCTGTATTCTTTACCCCTATGTTTAATGCCGGCCTTGGGTCCTTAAAACGTTTTTTCTGCTTTAAATCTTCTCTTCTTGTATAAACCTGGAGATCCACAGACCTGTACCCCTGGGGCTAATAATACATAATACGTTAATCAAAAATTAAAAATTAAAAACAATTCTCTTCTTAGCCATGGCAAAATTTGTTTTTGTGTTTTTTGTCTTTTATAGTTTAAATCTCTGGACCATGAAGAAAGTTAGATTCCGGAAACTTGCTTATTTTTCTTGATTTTCCCCTTGGAGATTCACATTATCAGCCATTACACTTTTTCCAATCAAGTTTTCAGAAGCTTCTAATGATTTTAGATCTGATTTAACTCTTAATTGCTCCACATATTTTAAAAGGAAAGCATCTTTTATTTTATATAACTAATTAGACTCGTATACGAGGTACGGTTTTTCAGGGTGTCCCTGCTATAAAGTCTGTTTGTTTGTTTGGTTGGTTTTTTCTCCCAGCCTCCAGTCGAAAATACTTCTTTATCCACAGAGTTTCAGAGCAGAGTTCCTCCCTCTTGAAGCCTTTCCTGAGAATTGCCTGCCTACTTTGGTGTTCTTTGTCTTATTTTTCAACCTCTAGTTCTATAATTATCCCATAGTAATATGAATGCTGATCTGTCTCTGCATTAGACCATAGTGTGTAGCAGGTAGGGAACTTATTTTGAACTCCATAGTGCCTAGTGCATTGTCTACTGCAAATAAAGTGCCAAATAAATATGTGAAGAAATAGATCTTTATATATTAGACTCAGCTCATGTGTTCTGATCCATATAAACATTTAAATTTTTATTTTGGACAAGCACATTTGAACAAAGAGAGCATCTCTTCAAATGTAAGAGTTTATACATTTGTTTGAGAAATGGATTGCCAAAGCCTTTATTCAAATATAGTTGCTTCTGGTATCCTGGAACATAGTTTCTCAGCCTTAGCATTGTTGACAGTTTGGGCCAGATAATTCGGTATGTGTGTGTGTGTGTGGTGGGATACGCTGTCCATTGCATCAAAGCTATTCAGCAACACCCTTGTTCTCTACCCACTAGACTCTAATAGCATTTCTAACCCCAGTTGCGATAATCAATTATGTCTCTAGACATTGCCAAATGCACACCTTGGTTGAGATATACTACCTTAGAAGGATAACTATACCAACTTTGGGTCAATTGGTGAGTACCTGAAGAGTTTTTAAACATCATTAGAAATGTAATCCTATTAACTCTGTGAAACATTTCACTTTTAAGTTTTAATTGCCCTTTTATACTTCCAATTAGCTCACAATGTAAATTTATCTTTAATATTTACTTAAATCTTTTGAAACCAGTTTTTCAACATGTATTTCAATTATACATATTGTTATAGTTGTCTATGGCTTCTTAGACAAACCGTCTCAAAACTTTATGGCATAAAACAAAAACTGTTTTGTTATATACATGATTTTATGAGTTAGGGATTTGGACAGGGCATAGTAGTAGTGGCTAGAGATGCTTAGGACAGCTCGCTTGAGCCATATGTATGGGACTTTGGCTCTGCCCACTGGTTGAGTTTCTCCACTTTCCTCCATGTTGCTTCTGCTGGGGCTAGAAAGTCCAAGATGCCTCCTTAGCTTATGTGATTGGTGTATATGGAGCAGGGTGGTTGGAAGCGTGGGGCTGGCTGGACATCTATCTCTCCATGAAACCACAGTGCTTCCTTACAGCATGGCAGGCTTAGGATAGTCAGACTTTTTACATTGTTCCTAGAGCATATATTTCAAGAGACCTGGACAGAGGTCAAGGACCTAGTGTAGCAAGGATACCCTGGTGATGAGGCTTCCTATGACCTACTCTTAAAAGCCCTGGGATGTCACTTCTATTGTATTTTATTATTTGAGGAATTCAGGAAGTCCAGCCCAGATTCAAGGTGAGGGGAGTAGAGAAGGGGGATGAATGGACATTACTTCTCTTGAGGGGAATGAAATATATATATACAAGATGGGAAGAAATTGATGGTGGCCATCTTGCAAACAAGCTACTAAATCTGCCCAGGTTTGTGGCAGCTCAATTCTGAAAGTGGACAACAGAAGACAAATAATCCATTCAGATTCCTAGGATATTCCTTCACTTTGGACAACAGCTTTCTTTCCTCTCTGTCTTTTGTTGACAATTAGAATTTGGGGTCCTACTGTAAAGACCTTCCATTTTGGAGAAGGCATGCTAAGCTGCTCATTTATAAAGTTTTGCTATAGTTCTTCCAGATATCTTTCAAGAAATAACATATTTCATCCTGGGGAGGCATAGTAAGCTGAAAATTTTCCTTCTAGAAGGATTTAGTCATGATTTTTGGCTTGTCATAAACATTAACCATAAACGTGTTTGGGTCTCCATGGTGGTTTGGTAGGGAGGGGATATGGAAGGAGACAGGTCTGGGTGTAAATCCCAACTGCACCACTATAGGGCCTGTGGTGAGTTCCTTCACTTCTCTCATCCTCATTTCCTTCTCTGGAAAGTGAGTGAAGTAATGACTGTCTTGAAGGTTTTTATTAGGTGTTGATTATTGGGACACAATTCTCCACAGGTCCGTGTTTTTGCACCTCTTACAGGCACTAACTGCCTTTCTTCTAGACTCTCTTTTGAAGATTGATTGTATAGCAAACAGACCTGGAGGATAGTGACTCCCTTTGGGACAGAAGGCAGATTTCTAACCAGGATAATAAGACATGGTCTACCTCCTACACAGAAGCTAGATAAGCTCATTGTCCATTATAAAAGATTCAGATTTTGAGGCACCTGGGTGACGTAGTTGGTTAAGCATCCAACTTTTTGTTTTGGCTCAGGTTGTGATCTCAGGTTTGCGAGATTGAGATCTGCATCAGGCTCTGTGCCTGGTGTGGAGTCTGCTTGAGTTTCTCTCTCCATTTCCCTCTGCCCCACTCCCTGTACTCTCTTTCTCTCAAATAAATAAACAAATAAATCTTTTTAAATATATAAATAAATATTAAAAAAAAAAGGATTCAGATTTTATCTGGGTGGCTCAGTCAATTAAATATACTCTCGATTTTGGCTCAGATGATGATATCAGGGTTGTGAGATGGAGCTCCATGCTGGGTGTGGAACCTGCTTAAGATTCCCTTCTTCCGGGGCGCCTGGGTGGCTCAGTGGGTTAAGCCTCTGCCTTCGGCTCAGGTCATGATCTCAGGGTCCTGGGATCGAGTCCCGCATCGGGCTCTCTGCTCAGCAGGGAGCCTGCTTCCTTCTCTCTCTCTCTGCCTGCCTCTCTGTCTACTTGTGATCTTTCTCTGTCAAATAAATAAATAAAATCTTAAAAAAAAAAAAAAAGATTCCCTTCTTCCTCTGCTCCTTCCCCCTCCCTCTCTATTGAAAAAAAAAAAAAAAAAGATTTCCTAAGCTTGGAGTTTCTTAGTTTCTCAACTCCACATATAGGAGTAAGGGGACCTTCTTGTGGACATTCAGGCTTAAGGAATTTATGCAAATGATTTGTTTCTGACCCAGATGTCCATGCTTTGAGGTTGAATCCTAAGACAGGGAGGGAGTTAGCAGAGTCTTGATGTTTCTCCTACTCACTCTGCTCCCTCTACTCTTGTCTCTTGCACTTTCTATTCAACTAGACATAGAGTGGGGTCAGTTTTCTTAGGCTTCCACCTCCTTTGTTGATGGGATCTCCCTTATATAAAACATCATGGTGAGGATTACCAACCTAATCTCTCTAAAGGAGATATAAAGGAATTTAGAGAATCCTTTTGTTCTCTTCTTCCCAAAAATGTTGCTAAATTTTGGTGTCGAAAGCTGAATGCTAACATTCTGTTTTTCCTCTTTGCATTCTCATTTGAACAATTCTAAATCTCCCTTAGGCAAACTCACTGGCAGAATGAGAGAAAGATTAATATAAGGAAGTATAAAACAGAAAATCTTATGAATTTTTTAATAATTTTTTTATTTTTTTATAAACATATAATGTATTATTAGCCCCAGGGGTACATGTCTGTGAATTGCCAGGTTTACACACTTCACAGCACTCACCATATCACATACCCTCCCCAATGTCCATAATCCCACCACCCTCTCCCTCCCCCTCACCGCCACCCTCAGTTTGTTTTGTGACATTAAGAGTCTCTCATGGTTTGTCTCCCTCCTGATCCCATATTGTTTCATTTATTCTTTTCCTACCCCCCAAACCTCCCACGTTGCATCTCTATTTCCTCATATCAGGGAGATCATATGATAATTGTCTTTCTCTCATTGACTTATTTCGCTAAGCATAATACTCTCTAGTTCCATCCACGTTGTTGCAAATGGCAAGATTTCATTTCTTTTGATGGCTGCATAGTATTCCATTGTATATATATTCCACATATTCTTTATCCATTCTTCTGTTGATGGGCATCTAGGTTCTTTCCATAGTTTGGCTATTGTGGACATTGCTGCTATAAACATTCGGGTGCACGTGCCCCTTCGGATCACTACGTTTGTATCTTTAGGGTAAATACCCAGTAGTGCAATTCCTGGGTCGTAAGGTAGCTCTATTTTCAACTTTTTGAGAAACCTCCACGCTGTTTTCCAGAGTGGTTGCACCAGCTTACATTCCCACCAACAGTGTAGGAGGGTTCCCCTTTCTCCGCATCCTCGCCAGCATCTGTCATTTCCTGACTTGTTAATTTTAGCCATTATGAATGTTTTTTGAAAGTCCTCTCAAAATTATTGTGGAGTGATTCCTGTTTCCCCCTAATAGAATCATTCTGTACATTGTCAAGTTTGGTAGTACTTTGGTAGTACTCTTTGCCCAGAATTCTTCTTAGTAGAGTTAGCTATTTTAAATCCTACATTTCTATCTCTTTGAGAAGCTCAGGGTCTTCCATACCAGGTAAAGGAACTGAACTCGCAGAAACCTACTGAGCCTTCACCAACACATTCCTATACATATTTCTACCTACATAGCTCCCTCCAGCCATATCTGAGAGCTGAAAGATAACCTCTTTTACATCTGTGTATGTATTCATATTCTCAATGCCACAGTCAGTTCCTCTAAGCACACCTTAGATTGGTTGAAAAGCAGCTGAAAGAGAGAGTACCCTGTCTGGCAATGTGAAATAGTACATTTTCTTTCTATTTTAACAAGTGTGCAATTCAGAATTTTACCAGGATGAAGTTGTATTAATTTTTCCCACTTATGTGTGGTATTCAAAGTAGAATTAACATTGCATGGGGGTGAAACTTTCTTTATGGACTCCAAACTGCATTCTTTTTCTGGGCCTAAAGCAAACAATTCATTTTTTTTCACAAGGTGGAGATGGGGGAGGTCAGGCAAACAATTCATTTTTTTTTTTCACAAAGTGGAGATGGGGGAGGTCAGGCAGTCCATCCACCAACAACACTGAATCACCTTCTCCATTGTCTGGTAACCAAAAAAAAAAAGCCATTTGAGTACTTATTATTGTTCTCAATTTATCTCAATTCAAAATATTGATCATTTACTAAGCAATTAGCATGGGCTGAGAGCATTGTGTGGAATATTAAATAAGTACTTGAAGTCTATAACCTTGTTGGGTCAATTTGACACTTGAATGGAAAACAATATAAAGCAAATTAAAGATTGTGCCCCAATACACAGTAAACCAAAAGAGATGAAAGCGTGTATCTATACAAATACTTGCATCCTAAGTCCATAGCTCCTTTACTTGGAATAGGCCTAAACCTAGAACAAGTTATATTAGTTACCGATTGCCCTGTAACACATTTCTCCAAAATTTAGTGACTTAAAACAACAAACATTTGTTATTTCATAGTTTCTGTGGATCAGGAATTTGATAGCCACTTAAGCTGGGTGGTTTGGGCTCTGGGTCTCCCATGAGGTTGTAGTGAAACTATAAAGGGGCTATGGTCATCTGAAGTGTGGATTCAAATTGGAGGATTTGTTTCCAACATGGCTCACTTGAATGGCTGCTAAGAGGAGACTACAGTTTCTCATTACATTGCCTTCTCCATAGGACTGTTTGAGTTTCCTCACAGCATGGCAGCTGGCCTCCCCCAGAGAAGATGATCTAATAGAGAATAAGGAGGAAGTCTAAAATCCTTACATGACTAGTTTCAGAAGTTGCATGTTATCACTTCACTTCTGCTTTATTCTATTCATTAAAATTGAGTTGCTAGGTCCAGTCCATATTGGCAAGGAGAGGGAAATTAGACTCCACTTCCTAAAGAGGGTAGTAGCAAAGAATTTGTGGATTTACTTTAAAACCATCACACAACCTAAATGTCCACCAACAGGAGAATCCCTAAAGAATTTCTTTGCATATCACACAGTGGAATACTACTCCACAATAAAAAAGAATGGAGTTTTGAAACATGTAACAATGTGGATGAATGTCAAAATAATTGTGCTAAGTGAAAGAAGGTGGACACAAAAGAAGAGGTACTGTAGGATTTCACTTATATAAACTGCTAAAAACTGCACACTAGCACACTAAGCTATCTATAGAAATATAGAAAATAGATCAGTGATTGTCTACGGACCGGGTTTGGGGGAATAGAGCAATGAAGGGATGGAGAGGGGATTTCAAAGGAACAAAGGAACACAAAAGACTTTTGGAGGTGATGGATATACTCATTGTCTTGTTTGTGGTAACAAATTTAGAGATATGTCAGTATGCCCACATCATCAAATTTTAGGCTTTAACATGTGCAATTTATTGTATGACAATTATACTTAAATAAAGCTCGAAAAAAATTTATGGTAAAGACAAAATTTTTTATGTTCATATTCCAGTTCAATTTCCTAGAACTTTATTTTTTAGCTCTGTCTCTTTAGTCACCAAATGTAATTAATAAGTATGGGACTTTCATACCTTACAAGATAGTTTTTGGCATGGAAGGAACTTATTAACCTCTCTTACATCTGTGTATTCTTGTAACTCAGCATTTATCAAGGCAAAGTAGAAGTGAGTACTGAAGAAGAAAAAACAGCCCTGGATTCCAGCTAGGCCATGCTGTTTTCTTGCAGAACATTTTCACCAAAATCATAAGAGATCACTCTGTGGCTAATTTACCTAATGAATTAAAACAAACAAACAAAAAAACAAAAACAAGAACATGGTGCTAACCATAAACATAGTCACACGTCCCCCCTTTTTCCAGCTAATGTGAATGACTGCTGCTTTTTTACCAATCACCAATTCCATGTCTCCATCCTCCTTGGTACAATTATTGGTATTGTTAGAATATCCAGTCATGGAATTTCTCCCAGCTTTCTGACAACACCAAATCCAAAGCAAATTCCTGTTTCCTTGAACCTTCCTCAAATTATCTAACATGGGCCCAAATCCTACAACCTGTCCCTCAAATACTCTTTGAGATTCCCTTTTGTTCTCAATGGTATAAAGTCTCCCTGCTTGCAGCAAATAAGAAAGCCAATTGGGTTTGAATGCAGGTATATTCCTGGTGATGTTTCACTGTTGGGCATCAAAGCATTTATATATTTGATGTTTCTACTAGACACTAAAGACTTACAGATCTGGGACTTTTATCTATCTATCTATCTATCTATCTATCCATTATCTATCTATCTATCTATCTACCTTGGCACACCCAACACCAAGCATGGTGCCTGAGCCTGACTAGGCATGTTTGTAGGATAAATGAATGAATGTGTATTTTATGATTGAAGGCACGCCCTTTAACAAATGGAAGAAGCCGCTTTACTAAAACAGGTTATTTCTCATCAATGTGCTCTGCCAGTCAGCTACTGACTGAGTTTGCTTTTACTTGCAAAGGTGCTCCTGTGGTTTTCATGTTATTGCCTTTGGCCAATTCCCAACATCAGCGGTGCTTATGGCTTCATTTTTGAAGTGACAGTGGCTTGTATTGTACCTCCAGAGTTCCTCATGATCCTTACCATTCCCAGAATACACAGCTACATGGCCCACCAGGTGTGAGGATGCCATTATCCCAACTATATGTTACCAGAAATAAGTCTCAGTGGGAAAGCAGATTAGGACAGTTTAAAGTGTGGGAAAGAGAAGCTATGAAAAACTAGAAAGAAAATTGATTTCTAACTACAGTTAGACCTCATACTTGTTTTGACATCATGGTTGATTCAAAGTACAGTATAGTTTTCCTTTCTCTCCAGGATTTACTGCTATCTGTAGATTTCCAGAGGCCTCTCAAATATAATCTTAGGGATCTTCCTGTTTTGTGCTTTAGTAACATCCTATTCAAAGTGGAATAAAAAGTGCTCATTTTACTCACACCCTAATCTCAGTTTTGCCCAGCGTAGCAGAGTGGTTAAGAACTCAGGTTTTTGCATCAGAAAGACATGGATTGGAATCCTGGATCATCAACTTCCTGAACATGTGACTTTCATATCATTTAACTTTCTTCCATCTTAGTTTTCTCACCTGTGAAATAGGAATATCAACAGTAAATACACTGTAGACTTGGGCAAATGAAATGAGATAGTACATAAAAACCTACCTTAAAAAAAAAAAAACCTACCTTGGCACAGAAGGTATAAATTATAACTACCTATTAATGCAATTAGCTCATTATTTTTCATTAACATAAATTGCATTTATAAAAGAAAGGTGAAAACTGGATACTATATACTATGCAGGATTATGCTATATTATATAATACATACTATTTTATATATTATAACATATAAACTAAAATACAATGGTTTCTATTACAGGATTTAGACAAACTCATTATTTTAGTAATAAAAACTTCGCAAAACTGATTTATATATATCTTACCTGAAATAAACTTCTAAATTTTGAAAAATAAACTCTTTGTACTACCTATCACAGGAGGAATTTGAGTGATTAAACTGGAAGTCTTTCAAGGTTCCCTGTCATCAGAAAGAGAAGAGTGCTTGGGATAAACTGGAGCAGAACCACCCAGCCGAGCTGCTCTCAAATTCCTGGTCCACAGAAAACTACAAGACATGTACACCTGAACAAAAAGACAAGAAGGAATTCTGCTTCCATTCAGATGTATCCTCTGTCTGAAGCAACCAAGAAAGAAAGGAAAAAAAAGGAAAGAAGAGTAGGAAGGAAGAACAAATTAAAGAAAAAGAGACAAACAGAATGTATTTCCACTTTCAAGATGCTGGACATCAGGCCCAGGAAGTCAAGGATCACCAAGAGGCAAGAGATCTGTCACTGGGCTGGGTTGCTGCCCGCAGACGTCTGGGTTGTGGCAGAGACAGGTAGAATCTGGCAGACTCCCTTGAGGGGAGAAGATGAATCTGAGTCAGGAGACCAAGGCAGCTAGGGTTTCCAGGCCAAGAGTCCTGAAGAGGAGAACACCGAACAGAAAGAAAACCTCAGGGACGCCTGGTTGGCTCAGTTGGTTGAGTGGCCAACTCTTGATTTCAACTCAGGTCATGATCTCAGGATTGTGGGATCAAGTCCCACATCAGGCTTGTGCTCAGCACGGAGTCTGCTTAGGATCCTCCCTCTCCCTCTGCTCCTTCCCACTGCTCTCTCTTTCTGTCTCTGAAATAAATAAGTAAAATCTTAAAAAAAAAAAGAAAGAAAAGAAAAGAAAAAAGAAAGCTTCAGAATATCTACTGCATGTTCCCCTCCTGTACCCAGTGACTACTGACTGGGGCACACACCCAATAACAGCTTCAAAATACAAGAAACAAAACATAATAGAATGGTGAGAAGAAGTAGTCAAATCCACAATTTTAGTCAGAGATCTCAATACTTTCTTGATAATTGATAGAACACACAGGCATAAAGTCAGTAAGGACATGGATTATTTGAAGGATAGTACCAAACTGACCTGAAAATTGGGAAGGCATCACCCAACAACAGAGTAATACATACTATTATAAAGTTCAAGAATACATTTTCCAAGATAGATCATATTCTGGGCCTAAACCAAGTCTCAATAAATTTAAAATTATTAGACTTAAAGTCTGCACTTTGACCACATTGAATTAGAAATAAAAAACATACAGAACTCTATCAAACAATTGACAGCTGAATAATACTTTGAAATGACACATGGATTAATTTTTTGTTTTGTTTTGTCTTAAGTAGACTCTATACCCAATGTGGGGCTTGAACTCACCACCTGAGATCAACAGTTGGATGTTCTACTGATTGAGCCAGCCAAGTAACCCTGGATAAGGTTATAAAAATCAAGAAAAAATATAAAGTATTCGAACTGAATGAAGATGTGCTAAAACAGTATGTACATACAAACAAATCAACGACCTCTGCTTCTATCTTCAGAACCTAGAGAAAGAACAAATTGATCTGATCTTACTTCCTTCTTCTTTCAGAAGAGAGGAAATAAATGATATAAAGAGATCAAAATGAAAACAATAGAGAACATCAATGAAATAAAAAGCTGGTTCTTTGACAAGATTAATAAACTTGATAAAACTCCTGCCAGACTGATCAGGAAGAAAGAGTAGACACAGATGATCAATATTCAGGAATGAAGAAAGTGACATCACTATAGATTTTACAGATAATAAAAAGATAATAAAGGAATATTGTGAATAGCATTATACCTATAAATTTTACCTCTCAGGTGAAATAGAAAAATTCCTTGGAAGTTACAAACTACCAAAACTTTTTCAAGAAGAAATAGACAAACTGAATAGCTTTTAATTTATTGAAGAAATTGAATTTGCAGTTAAAATCTCACTAAAAAAATAACCAATCAAAACTCCAGGCCAAGATAGTTTCATTGGTGAATTTTTCCAAACATTTAAAGAAAATGTAATATCAGCTCTACCCAAACTGTTCCAGAAAACTGAAGAGGAGGGAATATTTCCCAACTCATTCTGTGAGGACAAAATTGTCCTGAGATCAAAAGTAGATGACGACGTTACACACAAAATAATTACAAACCAATATCCCTTATGAGCATAGATGTAAAAAATTCTAAAGAAATACTTGGAAATTAAACATATCAATACATAAAAAGGTAAATACATCCATACCATGTGGGGTTTAATCTCTGGAATGCGAGTTTGGTTTAACATTCAAAAACCAATCCTTGTAAATTATTGTATTAATAACATTAAAAAAAGAAAATCCATGGGATCATCTGACTGTAGCAAAAACATTTGGCCTGTTAGTTACCACTCTTACACAGTAACAATGATGTAAATTGTGAGATGTTCTCAAGATAATATACACTTGGCAGGACTGTGTGTGTGCGCATGTGTTTGTGTGTGAGTACGCGTGTGCACATACTTCTTTTTTTTAGTCTAAGATGCATATATCATGGTCCTTTGCCTTCAAATACTTCAGACTGTATTTCCTAAGAATGCAGGTGTTCTTTGCCATAACTACAGTACTGTTATCAAATTCAGCCAATTTAGCATTGGTAAAACACTTTCACTTAATATAGAATCCATATCCCAATTTTGTCACTTGACTCAATAATGTCCTTTATAGTATTTTTTCTTCCTCCAGAATAGAATCCCATATATGGTTAGGCAATGCATTTAGTTGCTGTGTCTCTTTAGCCTTCAGTTATCTGGAACATTTCTATATCCTTTCATTGTCTTTTATGATACTAACATTTAAAAAAATATATATCATCCCTCACCTGCCTTTTCTAAATGGAATATCCTGAGGGTTGACTGATATTTCCTCATTATTTGATTCAGTCTATTCTCTATTCCTCGCTGGGGTTGCATCCATCTCTGTGTATCACAAAGGCAGGCACACGATGTCCATTGGTCCCTCATAGCTGAGGTTATTATTTTGGTCATTGTGTCAAGGTGTTGAATTTCTCCCATAGGCAATTGCTGCTTTTTAGTCCTTACAATTAATAAGCAGTCTGTAAATGTAAATGTCTTATTTTTTATCAAAATTTCCTAGATTTAGTATTCATTGATGATACTTGCCTGATCCGATCTTTATTATAAAATAACGATTTTTGTACTCCAGGACTCCTGCGTTTACCAGTTGATATTCTGCTTTCTACTGGATGCAACAGCTTTCATTTCCCCTGTTCATTTGTATTGGTAAGAACCAATAAATTACTATTTCTTCAATGGTTTATAATTTATTACTTAATTATTTGATGGCTCTTTTACCCCCACCGTAACTCTGCAATTTGGTACCTGGGTCTGTGTGGTGTACCACATCATTTTCTACTTTCTGGCAATACGTTCCAGGCTCTTCTTGAACTTACCCTGCCCCAGCCCTTGAATCAGCCATTTCTTCAAGAAATGTTCCTTTGAAGGGAGAGTAGCACTAGGGACCTAGATCATAGTCACTATATTTTTATGCTTTTCCTATTAAGTAAAAACCATTTTAGTACTATTGGAGCTGGGTTACCTGAGTCTAAGGTTACCATTTGCTACTTCCCCTCTATTCCTTAATATTTTAAAAAGCTTAGTTACATTTATAAAATAATACACATTCACTGTTAAAAGGAAGTAAAATAATTGAAACAGACATGAAGAAGCAAAACAACCAACCAAAACCCCAAAACACTTCAATGCTCACCAACAAGTCCTTACTTCCTATAAACATTTTGGCTTATCTGCTTCACAACTGGGTGCTGTTCTAAAGATTTAGTGGGAGTAATCTTACTGACTAGATAAAATGTGTCTTTTTTATTCTGCTTTTTATTCTTGGGGCTGGGGGGATGGGTACATGGAAGGGTGGGAATGATTTCCCTGTGGGAAACTGATGGCAAGGCATGCACCCAACCCTAACCCTAGTTAAGTAGGGGTTTATGTTTCTCAGCCCTGGACCCATCCTGACATACAACTGATGGAGAAAGGGACTAAATAAGTATTTTGTATTCGAAGGAATGAAAGGCTAGGGACATAGCTCTGGGGGCTCTGAGGGGGTGAAAGGAAAGTGGCATGCTTTAACTCTATTAGGTAGTTAACAGACTGTTCCCCATGGATGTACAGTCTTGGTTTCATGTTGAGGAGCCCTAGGTGGTCAAAGAAGACACTGTGGCACAGCATGGTATGAATGGGGAGATGGCAGGTGCCACAGTGCTGCACTGACCATTGATCCCTCTGTATTGATTTTCTGCTTACTGCATACTAAGGATTCTTCTCATTCTTGAGCATCAGAAAGAGCACCAAGAGGTCATATGGTCACTCTCATAAGGAAGTCTCTAGTGGCTTTTGTACAACTTACAGAAGTCTCTCTTTATGGCACTTGATAATTTCTATCAGTAAAAGAATATAAACCATGCAAATCATGCAACCATACTTTTTTACCACTAACTAAGTTCCAGTCACTGTGCACATACTAAGGATTCAAATATAGAAAAAGTCTACCTTAGCATGTTTCATTGGCTTCACAGTATCATTGGCCTCACAGGATTTGTACAAAGTACTTTTGGAAATGGGAAAAGCGGCATGCAAATCAAAGGTGACAAGAGACACAAATTGGGGTGACCTAACAGTTCGTTGTTCTCATAGTGGCTGAGCTTGATCTATCTGCCATCTTAATTAGTCATATAATTTCTGCCTGGAATTTGAAATGAGAACATGGTTAGAAAACTATTAGTCATAAATCGTTGTGAGGTAAGGCTCTAGAGAGATCCAAAAGCTCTTGCTGCTGAGGTCCTTGGAGCTACCCTGCTTTCTTTTCTCCCCAAGGCTGAGTTATTCAGGTCTTCCTGAGATTTCTGGAAGGCATCCAGTATCCTTCCAATAAATCTTCTGTTTCCATATCTTAGCCACAATCCATTTCTGTCCCTTGAAACCCCAAGAAATTTGCCAGGCACTAGAGGTTTCAGAATAAAGGAAGCATTTGAACTGATACTTGAAGAATAAACATAAAGTTTCTAGGTAGACTTCTAGGCAGAAAATGTAGATTTTTTATTTCCATATTAGCTATTTGTCAGAACCTGGGTTATTTTCCTCCAAAATAGTCCCTTAGAATTTGATTGGTCAGGATGAACAAAAGGGACAAACACTATCGAGAATAAATATTTAAAGGATCTGAGAGAGATTATTTTGTAATAAAAATATCTCTTTTCTTCAGCAATCTACCTACTTCAAGTTCTTGAGCAGATGAAGGTAGAGATGTATGTACTTAACGTTGCCAGTTTAATACTAGTTATTTTGTGCCAAGAGACGTTTATATACACAAATTATATAAGTTTAAAAAATTATACTCTACATATCTAAAAATGGGGAAATTTAAACCACTTATTAACTGGAATACTCAAAACTGGTAATTTATTAGCAAACATGACCTGGAAACTCACAGAATACAGCAATCTACTATCTACAGTTGTTATAGAATGCTTAGGCAAAAATTTTGGCTCTAGAGAAGCTTATAAAATGGGTGATTACGTTAAGGTCTTATTTGTTTTCTATAGAGATTAGGAAAGCATGAAAGCAAACCAATCAATTGATTTATTTATCTTAATCAAATAAGAAGTCAATTAAATTGAAGGGAAAAAAGTCAGTCATTTAGATAAAAAATAAATAAAATCAATGTTGAGTTAAAAATTCCTTTTTGAGAGCAACTGGGTTGGTATAGCTAGACAGAGGTGCAGAGTTGAGGATAAAAAGATGTAAAGTTTTGATCTCAGAAACTTTTTAGCAAAATCCTTTTGCTCTGGTCATTCTGCTTAAAAGACAACTGAATATTTCTGCAGAGGCTTCTGGGGATTGGGAGGTAGAGGAGACAGGGAAGTGGAAAGGAATCCAGAATTTTATGTTTTCCCAGGGATACAATGGAGAGGTGGGAACTTACTCTCCTTAACAGTGTAACTTAGGAATTTGCCAAGTTAATCTAATTTTGCCATGTAATTCACAGATTTAAACACATCATCTCTCTACAGACTCTTCAAAGAAACCTCAGGATTTACAGATTTTTCTGTCTGAAGGACTTGGAGTATTTTCTGACCTAAATTCTTGGTCTATTGGAGATTACTTTGACAATTTCTTAAATTTAGGATTTGTGTGTTTAAAAACCCACAGGACTTCAAGGAGCTAACAAATTCTGAGGAGCCTCTTAACTGTGGGGTGCCCAAGTGCTTTGCTAACAGAGCAAGCAACTGTACAAATTTCATATTGAATCCCATCATAGAAATACAGCAGAGTACCAGATGAAATTAAGTGAGACATCAGCTATCCATACTCAAATAGATTATACTGATGGAATCAAGAAAAGTACTTGTCTTTAAATACTTAGAATTTTGTCTGTGTAGACACAAATCAAAGGAGTCCATCAGCATGGCTTGTCTTCAAAGCTCTCACAAGTAAATAAAACCCAAGTTAGTGAGATAGATATCAAAAGACTGGGATATCATTTTGTTTTTAAATTTTGTTGCTTTTAAAATTTACTTGGGAAGTCAAAAATTGATAATATATGCAGATGGCTAAAACTCCAAAAGTACCAATAAGCTTATTAAAAATAATTCTCTGACCAATCTTCATTTCCTATTACTCAAATACAATCTTTTAATATTTTAAGCTATTTCTATTCTTTTTTTTTTTCAAGTTTATGTATTTAAATAATCTCTACACCAATGTGGGGCTTGAACTCACAACCCTGAGATCAAGAATCACATACTCTACCAGCTGAACCAGCCAGATGCTCCTGTCTTCTATTCTTAAGTTTGTATTTCTAAATGACAAACATGTGTTACTGTTTCTTCAAGTTATTAATTTTAGGCAGAAAAACTGTCTGAGTCAAAAGAAAATTATGTCAAACTGAAATGAGGGATTAGTGGGGAATGAGAGTGGTAAAAATTATGTTTGAGCTCTGGGATCCAGTCATGCCTAAATCCGCTTCACCTTTGAAACTTTATAGAGCTGAGCAAATAATGAGAAAGTCCCCTTTAACTTAGACAAGATTGAAATTGGTTTCCATTCCTTATAATCTAATGAGTCCCAATGAATGCATTTTTGTTCTATGGGATATATGTAGGATTTGGGTAGCAATAGCTTGCCTTTTTCTAAATGGAAATAAAATACTTTAAAACAAAATAAAGTGTTGGAACTTTTATATTTATACAAAACAAACAGGATTCATATTGGTCAAAGAAATCATTACTTTCATAGAAATAAAAAGTTAAGGGATTAATCAGGTGCAACTGGACCTAGGTGTTAAAAAAAAAATGTCTTTAGATTCTGTCTCACTCTGTCCTCTCCTCTATGGCTGCATTGTCCTTAGGCAATCTCCTCCTGTGACGTGTAAGATTCTATCACCTCTGATCTTAAAACCTATCAGCCAAAAAGCCCTGAAAGAAAGAGAACTCTCTCTGGGTTTACTCAGCCGGGATCTTATACCCATTCCTGATCCAAATGCTGGGACCTGGATGAGGGGTGGTGGTAGAGACAGCCCTGGGCTCACCACAAGGACACAGTCCCATCTGATTTTGAATGTTAGAAAAAAGCCCAAGTCAAATCTGGCGTAAGAGGATTAGATGTGGAAAAAAAAAATCTTAATAAAGATAAACTAGTAAGTGACCTTATAGAAAGGATATCAAGAAAGTAATGATACAGTAGTAGAATGAACAAAGTAATGGCAAAAAGAAAAAAAATAGGGGAAAGCAAAAATGCTGAGCTGAGGCACCTCCCATGTTGAAGTTGTAAAGAAAGCAAAATGAATTTTGTGTTGTAAAGATTAGCTATCCTTTCTTGGACATGTGTTGAGACCATATGTTGAATGTAGACAGTGTTTTGATTGAGGTTAATTTCTTCTAGAAGATGCTTCTCTCATCTACCCAGAAATGGACAGTGAAGGAAATTTATACATTTGCTGATCTATCCAAGAAGCATGGCTATGAATAATGGCCAACTGCAGAAATTGTGAACTAAATCACAATTTATTTGTAATAGAGATGGAAAATATATTCATTGAAAGAAAGGGGTGAATATTTTCACTGCTCTGGAAATAAAGTCCTGATTAATTTATAGATTTAAAGGGCCACTCTGACTCAGCCTCATAATTTGAGTAATAAAACTCTTCTAATGGCTTTACAACAAATTTATAAAATAAATGAGCAAACTTAATCAAACCACAGTGCTTGGCCAATACAAACGTTTCTGTTGTCAGCAATTTATTCCACCAATTGAGAGATTTAGCCGTGAATTTGGGTGGCTACATGCCTCATATTCCATGAATATATTAGCCTGACCTTCATAAATGCATTCTCTGTAGTAAATTAAGAAGGGCATATCCTTAAAAATCTGCTGAAGAAAAAAAAGATTCCTTCTTTTTTATAATAATGATCAATAATTTTTTTGAAGGTCCATAGAGATATATATTAAATAAATATTTAAAGACTCTCTAGGATATTATATTTAAAAGAGTTAATGTTTCACCATTTACTCTCATTTCAGTTGACTGGAACAAATATATACAAGCGTCCATTAGATGTTTTATGTATCTGTGGTTTTAACTTGGAGACTCTTACAAAGAGAGATAAGGTTATTAATTTATAATTTGTATTTAAAAAATTATAGACCAGAAAGATAATTTAATTGTAGTCTGTAGTCTGTAGTCTGTAGTTGTTTCCTAGAAGAAATACACCTAGACTGTGCAAAGGAGCTGCCTACAGTGAGGGAGAGGTGCCCTTTTTCTCCTCAGGCTCCAGTGGGCCTGACCTCATTCACAGAGACCTCAAATTCATTCCGTAAGTAAAAAATTGGTTATACATTATGATAGGGTCATGGACTTCTTTGCAAATCTGATGGACATTATAGACCTCCCCTCCCAGTAAAATATTCTTATATACATAGCGTATACAACTTATTATTTTTATTGAGGTGTTAATGACCTACAATATCCTGTTAGTTTCAGGTACACATTCAGGTAGTGATTTGCTATTTTTATACAGTACAGATGATCCCTAGGACAAGTCTAGTTACTGCCACTGTGCAAAGTTATACATTATTGACTACATTCCCTATACTGTATATTACAAACCTACAACTTATTTATTTTATAACTGGAAATTTGTGCCTCTTAATTCCCTTCACCTATTTCATGCCCTCCTCCCCCCAGTCCTTTTCTGGTAACCATCAGTTTGTTTCCTGTACTTAGAAGTCTGTTTCTGTTTTGTTTGTTCACTTGTTTTGCTTTTTAGATCCACATATAACCGAAATCATATGGTATTTATCTTTCTCTATCTCACTTATTTTACTTAGCATGATACCTTATAGGCCCATCCATGTTGCAAATGGCAAGATTTCATTCTTTTTTATGGCTGAGTAATATTTCATTATGCCCATACACACACATACCACATATTCTTTATCTATTCATCTGTAGATGGACAGTTGGATTGTTTCCATATCTTGGTTATTGTAAATAATCTGCAATGTGGGGTGCCTGGGTGGCTCAGTGTGTTAAGCCTCTGCCTTCGGCTCAGGTCATATCTCAGGGACCTTGAATCGAGTCCCACATCAGGCTCTCTGCTCAATGGGGAGCCTGCTTCCCCTTCCCCTGCCTGCCTCTCTGGATACTTGTGATCTCTGTCTGTCAAATTAAAGAAAAATCTTTAAAAAATAATGCTGCAATGAATATAGGGGCATACATATCTCTTCGGATTGGTATTTCACTTTCTTCAGATAAATACTCACTAGTGAAATTGCTGGATTATATGGTATTTCTTCTTCTTTTTTTAAAAAAGATTTTATTTATTTATTTGTCAGAGAGAGAGAAAGAGGGCACAAGCAGGAGGAGTGGCAGGCAGAGGGAGAAGCAGGCTCTCCTCCAACCAAGAAACCCAATGCTGGACTCGATCTCGCGAACCCGAGATCATGACCTGAGCCAAAGGCAGGTGCTTAACCCACTGAGCCACCCAGGCACCCCATATTCTTAATATATTTTTAAAGATTTTATTTATTTATTTGAGAGAGAGAGCATGAGAGAAGAGGGGGAGAAGCAAAAGAGGAGGAAACAAAAATCTGAAGCAGACCCTGCACTCAGCACAGAGCCCGACTCCGGGCTTGATCTCATGACCAAGAGATCATGACCTGGGCTGAAAACCAAGAGTCAGATGCTTCACCCACTGAGCCATGCAGGTGTCCCTCTATTTTTAATTCTTTGAGGAAACTCCATACTGTTTCACATGGTGGCTGCACCAGTTCACATTCCCACCAACAACAGATGAGGGTCCTTTTTCTCCACATCCTCAACAGCTCTTGTTATTTTTTTGTCTTTTGGATAATAGCCAATCTGAGCAGTGTGAGGTGGTATCTTACTGTGGTTTAGATTTGTATTTCCCTGATGATTAGTGATGTAGAGCATCTTTTCAAGTGCCTGCTGGCCATCTGTGTGTCTTCTTTGGAAAAATACAAATCCTCAGCCCATTTTTGAAACCAGTTGTTTGTCTGTTTGTTTTTATATTAAGTTGTATAGGTTCTTTATGTACTTCGGATATTGACCACTTTGTGGATGTATGGTGTGCAAATATCTTCTCCGATTCAGTAAGTTGCCTTTTCATTTTGTTGATTGTTTCCTTCACTGTGCAAAAGCTTTTTAGTTTGATGTAGTCCCATTTGTTTATTTTAGCTTTTTTTGCCCTTGCCCGAGGTGTCTGTTAAGTACTTTTTTCTTAAGATGAATAGTGGGTACATATGTGTTTGCTTAATTAGTCTTTGTTCTTTTATGCATTAATTATTTTATAATGAAAGTTAAATATAAACTAGCAGTACCCATTAGGCTGAATAATTAAAATGTAAAAAAATAATAAGATGAAACTTCTACTAATATTGTAGACTATTTGGACTCCATCATGTAATGCATAAAAATCTTAGATAAGAAGTATTCTTAAGTATTCTTAAGAAATTGCAAATATCTAATCAAGCTCAAAAAAAAGAAAGCAAAATCTTCAGGTGCCAGACATGAAAAGAAAAATCAAAGCTAAAGCAATGAACAAAGGCTGAAGTCAGACTAGAGCTGCTGGCTGAGATCTAGTGCTCCACTAGAATAGGTAAAGTGGGCTAAGTCCTGAGGAGATACAGAAAATGGAACGGAAATCACTGGATAAAGACTGGATCTTAGGTGAATTGCCCCATTTGTTAATCTTGCCCATTGACTGAGGAGAAATAGTGAAGATGTTTTTCTTTCTCCTGTGCCTTGTCTTGAAAAGAAAAGGCATACATTAAGAATTACAATTCTAGGGGCACCTGGGTGGCTCAGTGGGTTAAGCCTCTGCCCTCAGCTTAGGTCATGATCTCAGGGTCCTGGGATCGAGCCCTGCATCAGGCTCTCTGCTCAGCAAGGGAGCCTGCCTCTCCCCCTCTCTGCCTGCCTCTCTGTCTACTTGTGATCTCTCTCACTCTGTCAAATAAATAAATAAAATATTTTTTTAAAAAAAGAATTATAATTCTAAGCTTGTACTATACCCAGATACAGCATATAAATTTGTAATACTTCATGGCTCAGGAATTCACCAGCTAAGACAATTTCATCAGAAAAGCAGCTCAATAATAATAATAATAATAGTAATAATTTGTTCTAGTATGAACTCACAATAACAAATACATATTATGCACACAAACACACTCAACATGAACAAATGCAACAAACAAAATAATTATCTTGAGAATTGCAGATAATAAAACAATGAAAAAAAATTAGAACAGGATTGTTCAAATTGTTTAAAAAGATTTTTTAGGGGTGCCTGATGGCTCAGTTGGTTAAGTGACTGACTCTTGATTTCAGCTCTGATTGTGATCTCAGGGCTGTGAGATCTAGCCTCACCTTGGGCTCCCTTACTGGTTGTGGAGTGTGCTTGGGATTCTGTCTCCCTCTTCCTTTGCCCCTCCCCCTCTGCTCTCTTTCTCCCCTTCTCTAAAAAAAAATAAAGAAAGAAAAAGAGAGTTTTTTTTAAAGAAAAGGAATAGGAATTATTATGAAAATGGATACCATACAAGAAGAAAAGCAATTGATTTTTTTAAGAGAACCAAGGACACCTAGAAATTAAAAATATAATCACATAAATGAAAAATTAAAAATGTAGATTAAACAGCAGATTAGACACAAGTGAAGAGATAATAATCTGGAGATAAAAAACAAGGAAATTATTTAAATGCAGCACAATAGAAGAAAAACACTAAGTGGAAAGTAAGAGAAATGGAGAATATTATTTAAAAAGTACAACACAGGGGTGCCTGGGTGGCTCAGTGGGTTAAGCCTCTGCCTTTAGCTCAGGTCATGATCTCAGGGTCTTGGGATCGAGTCCCATATCGGGCTCTCTGCTCAGCAGGGAGCCTTTTGCCTGCCTCTCTGCCTACTTGTGATCTCTCTCTCTCTGTCCAATAAATAAATAAATAAATAAATAAATACAAACAACACATTAAATAGTGAGAATTTTCCTGAAGTGATAAAAACACATGAATTCACAGTTGAATTAACCCAAGTTGTGACCAAAGTAAATAGAACAAATTCACCCAGACACATGGTAAAAATATAGAATATGGAAAGAAAATTAATCTCAGAGAAAACACAGATTATATATAAAGGGATAAAAATTTGATAGGCAGAAGTCTTCTCATCAAAAGATGCTAAAAGAAGATGGCGCAATATTCTCAAAGTTTTTAGTAAAATTTTCAGTCAGCCTAGAACTCTGTATTCAGCTAAACTCTCAAACAAGATAAATAAATACATAGAAGATATATTTCGTGAAGAAATTAAACTCAAAAGGAAGGAGTGAAGTAAAGAAGCAGTAGTTAGCAATTGCAGTAGTAAGTCTAAAGGAGCTTCAACTAATAATAAACAATAAAAATGAAACAATGTTCATCATCATTAGCCATCAGGGAAATTCAAACCAAAACCACATTGAGATACCACCTTACACTAGTTAGAATGGCAAAAATCGACAAGGCAAAAAACAACAAATGTTGGAGAAGTTGTGGAGAAAGGGAAACCCTCTTACACTGTTGGTGGGTATGCAAGCTGGTGCAGCCACTTTGGAAAACAGTATAGAGGTTTCTCAAAAAATTAAAAATAGAGCTACCCTATGACCCCAAAATTACACTACTGGATATTTACCCCAAAGATACAGATGTAGTGAAAAGGGCTATATGCACCCCAATGTTCATAGCAGCAATGTCCACAATAGTCAAAATGTGGAAAGAGCTGAGATGCCCTTCAACAGACAAATGGATAAAGAAGATGTGGTCCATATACACAATGGAATATTTCTCAGCCATCAGAAAGGATGAATACCCAACTTTTGCATCAACATGAATGGGACTGGAGGAGATTATGCTGAGTGAAATAAGTCAAACAGAGAAAGTCCATTACTATATGATTTCACTTATTTGTAGCACATAAGGAATAGCATGGAGGACATTAAGAGAAGTGAAAAAAGAAGGGGGAGAAATTGGATTGGGAGATGAAACATGAGAGACTATGGACTCTGGGAAACAAACTGAGGGTTTCAGAGGAGATGGGGGTGAGGGGATGGGTGAGCCTGGTCCTGGGTATTAAGGAGGAGACATATTGCATGGAACACTGGGTGTTATACACAAACAATGAATTATGGAACACTACATCAAAAACTAATGATGTACTGTATGGTGACTAACATAACACAGTAAAAAAATAGGAAAAAAATCAATACACGTGTTAAAAAATAATAATAAAAATGAACAATTTGGGCTAAAATCCTAGATAACAATAATAAAGGGAAACTGTCAGTGTCACAGTTATCCAAGGTCCTTGCACTATTTGGAAGGAAGACAGATGTTTTGATGAATCTTGAACTTGTTAACCAAAAAACCCCAAACAAAACAGAAACAAAAAGCATAGACATAATATGAATTCCTTCTAAGCCAGTGAAGTAAAAAATAGAAATAAAACATCATCAATTCAGTAGAAAGATATGAAGAAAATGCATGATTAACAGAAAAAATAAGATGGTAGAAATAAGTTTATCTATATTAAGGCAAGAAATGTAGAACATGCCTTTAAAAAATAGAGCTCCTTACTCAGTTTTAAATTCTAGCAATTTGTTCTTATAAGAATGTTTCTAGGGGTCCTTGGGTGGCTCAGTTGGTTAAGCGTCTGCCTTCAGCTCAGGTCATGACCCTGGGGGGGGGGTCCTTGCTCAGCAGGGAGCCTGCTTCTTCCTCTCCCTCTGCTGCTCCCCCTGCTTGAGTCCTTCTCTCTGTGTCAAATAAATAGATAAAATCTAAAAAAAAAAAAAAAAAAAAAGGAATATTTCTAAGAAAAAGTATAGCATAGAAGTTGAAAGTAAAAGGAAAGGTACATCAAATTTCAATGACAGTAGTAATGTTAATATCCCACTAAGTAGACTTTAAGAACAAAGGCTTTATTAGGGTAAAAAGGGTTATTAGTTTTTTAAATTAATTTATTTACTTGTTTATTTATGATGATTTAATATACTTGTACTTTGTGAAATGATCACTACAATCAAGTTAATTAACACTTTTATTGTTGGAGTAGGCAGTCGGTTAGGTTCTACCAGGATGCTTGGTGGCCAGTAACCGGGAAGCTGTGGCCAGCTAGGAGGAAGTCTGAGGCTGGTCCAGGCGGCGGCTCCAAAACAAAACCACAAGAAACGGGATGGAAACAGGCCCAAGATGGCTGACCAAGTAGGCTGAAGTTCACATTATTCTATTATACCACATTAATATTTTAAAATCTTCTCCCTAACGGTACTAGGACAGGAAACCTCTGACTAAATAAGGAAGAAAAGCCAGGTAACCCACGTTCCTGGAAGAGACCACCTGCTTCCAAAAAATCCTGCCTCAAGTAACGAATATTCCACTCCTTTGTTAACAACTGTCAATGAAAGACAGAAACACAAACCCCAGTGGGCACAGCTCTCCCTTGAGTTTACCTGCTCTCACATCTTGGGAGTGTACTTTTCACTTTAATAAACTTTCCTGCTTGCTCTGTTTGTCCACTGTGTTGTGTCTGTCCTTAAATTCTTTCTTGTGGGGAGACCAAGAGTCTCCAGGGACATCATTTGGACAGGACGGATTGAGGCCTCAGGGTCTGAGATCTCAGCAACAGCCTTATCTCACGTGATTACCATTTGTGTGTGTATGGTGAGCACAACTAAGATCTAGCAAGGGTTATTCTTCAATGATAAAAGAAACATTTTGATAGGAAGTTATAAGATGTCTAAGACTATATGCACCCAAGACTACCTTTCCACTTTGGGATAATTTTCACAGACTTAATGAAGATTTATTATATTTAATTACTATGTATTTGCTGATTAGTTATTTGAGTGAGACATTGCATCATGGCTGCTTTTCATTTGTCTTCTTGATTTATTTGTACTAGAGTTTACAAGGTCTCATCTGAGATTTTGGATTTAGAGCCGTCCTTTGGATTAAAACCATCATCTAGTCCCAAACCAAGAATAATATTTCACCATGTCTATTTTAATTACCTTTTGCATTCAAGCCTTTAATTCATTTTAATGGATTTTTCTGTGCACTGTGAGATAGAAAATTTCTGTTATTTTAAAATGAATATCCCATCATCCCAGTACCATTTACTGAATGGCTTATTCTTTTCCCAACTATCTGCAATACTAAGCTGTCACATCATTTCTAAATATATTGTAGGTCTGTTTCTGAGCTCTCTTCTCTGTTCCATTGCCAATTTGCCAATCACCCGTTAGCTCTGTAATAAATCTTAATAAAACAAGTCTTCATCTACTTCCTCTCTCCCTCCTCATCCCCATCTCTTGGAACATCTTGGCAATCCTTGGCTTTAGCCTTTCCATGGGAATTTTAATATTTGTAAATTTCCTAGAAAAATCCTTAGGGAAATTCGAGTGTAATACATGCAATCCATACATTAACTTAGAAAGAGTTGGGACTTTTAAGATTTGAGTTTTCCTATTTACTAAGATATTCTTTTATTTATTTAGATATCCGTTAATGGCTTGCCATAAAGTTTCACAATTTTCTCCATAAAAGGTTTAAACATATTTTATTAGATTAATTCCCAGGTAGTTAATGTTTTTGTTGCTATGGAAATTGGACTCTTCTTAAAAAGTATGCTTTCTAACTTTTTGGGTTTTGCTAGTATTCAGAAATACAATTGAATTTTAAATATTGATTTTAGAGCCAGTCACTTTGCTATATTCTCTAGTTAACTCAATGATTTAAAAAACTTTTGTATCTTAATGTCTATGAATAAATAGAATTTGGTATCCTCCTTTCCAGTCTTTAGAGCTTTTAAAATTTATTTTCTTCCCTTAATGTGCTGACAAGGATGGGAAAATTTAGATGGGTCAGAATGGGGTATCCCAGTGTGCAAGAACAGAAGTACCATGTTGGATACAAGTGGTTGTAGTAGTTCTTTTCTCAATACTGATTTTTAAATGAAAATTTTCTAAAATTCCTCCATTAAAAATAATACTGCAGTAGCTTTTGCTAGATACCTTTTATCAGATAAGGAAGTAGAATTTTTTAACATGAATTTTCCAATATCTAGTTGAATTCTAGCCTGGGGGAAGAGGTGTTAGGGGGAAAGGTTTTAGCCAAAATGCTAGGACATTCCCTTTCTTTCTTTCTTTCTTTCTTTCTTTCTTTCTTTCTTTCTTTCTCTCTCTCTCTCTCTCTCTCCCAAAACACCACACTCGTCTAGTTCCTAGAAATAGGTGTGATTCCATGAAGCAAAAAAGAGGTCAGTGACTGAACTGCTCTTATAATTTGAAGTTTCTGACCAGCTCTCTTGCTAGGGACCAGATCTCCTAGATGCTTAGTGGCTGAATAATTGCTATCCAGAATTTTTTGTAATAAGCAGCATGCCAGGGACTGGAGAAATGGACTTTCAGTGGGCAATAGAAATGGTAATAAAAAACATAGTGTGTAAAATGTTGATGATTTAGAAATATTGTCAATTAAATGAGAAACTTAACTGCCCAGTCTATGGCAAAATGTTTCACTGTTCTAGAGAAGACATATACTAGGGTGATCAGTTACCAGGATTCATATACCAAATTAATAATCAAGATTGGAGAAATACTCCACCTAGGTGTGGAGCATGAAAAAGCAATTACATCGTGTCATCCACCAGGGGGCAGTGGTGTGATGTATGGAGCCTTCAAGTTCCCGCATGCCAGCGCTGAAGAGTTGAACAGGGATCCAAGCAAGAGTGCCCCGTTGGAGCTCAAGTTAAGGGAGCCTTGACCTGGGGCTCCCAGGTAAGAGGGTCAGTCCTGATCAGGGACAGGGTATGTTACAAAGGGACCATAAATTTCATCACTACTCTTTACTGGTCATCTTTCCAACTCTTGTCTGGGGGTAAACAGACTCATTAATCAGTCAGGCTGCACGGAAATAATCCCAAACTGGTCTCAGTTGTGAAGAGAAGCATAGCCTCCAATTGTAAGGGAACAACCAAGTCACTGTCCAGAGTTGTAGGGCACAGGATGGATCCTCATGATTGCTTTCTGGGGAGTTCCCCTACTTCCAGCTCCAGAGTTTGTGAGTAGAGTTGGTGTACCTGAGAAGAGTTCTGCTCCCCCCAAAAGAGCAGAATGAGAGGAAATGACAGGAATGAGAGGAAAATGAACAGATATAGTGAACTTTCTTCCAGGAAAAGAAACAGAAAGCTTTAACTGGGACACAGAGCATTTAATTGAGTAGATGTTAGAGTTTTAGGCTAGGAGTGAAGGTTGGCTCCGTTAATCCATACAAAATATGTGAAGCAGAACAGGAAGATAGAGACGGGTTGAAATGGAGTGTTCCAATGTGCAGAAACAGAAGCACCATGAGTATTTTGTTTCCTTTTCTAGAGCATGGTAAGAGATCAGAGGGTCTGTTCACATCATTGATGAAATAATCCTAAAATGTCAAGGCATTTAACCTACTTATGCTTTAAAACCAGTCAATTACTTTAGCATTTCAGCATTGTGTGTTCTAATGCTTATCCATCTCTCTTGCTGTTTCTCCTTCTACCTTTTCCAATTCCTCAGTAACAAATTGAAACTTGACAATTGTGAAAGGATTTTTTAAAAAGCTCTAGGTTGGTAAATAAATAAGAAACAAACTTTTGTTGCAATTGTATAGATAAGAAATGACATGATTTGTGAGGCTTAATGCCATGTGAAAATGCAGGGTTCTCATTAAAAAAAAAAAAACAGGAAAATTTGCTGTTAGAGTACTAATATATAAAGCTTTTCCCTTTGAAACTATTTCATTACTGTAGTGATCCAAAGGGGCACTTGCACCCCAATGTTTACAGCAGCAATATCCACAATAGCTAAACTGTGGAAAGAGCCCAGGTGTCCACTGACAGATAAATAGATAAAAAAGATGACGTGTGTATACACACACATACATGCATACACACAGGAATATTACATCGCCATCAAGAATGAAATCTTGCCATTTGCAGTGACATGGATGGAACTAGAGAGTAATATGCTAAGTGAAATAAGTCCATCAGAGAAAGACAATTATCATATGATCTCACTAATATGAAATATTTGAGAAACAAAACAGAGGATTACAGGAGAAAAGAGGGAAAAAATGAAATGAGCTGAATCTAGAGAGGGAGACAAACCATGAGAAACTCTTAATAATAGGAAACAAACGCAGGGTTGCTGGAGCAGAGGGTGTGGAGGGATGGGGTAAGTGGGTGAAGGACATTGGGCTATGTGTTATAATGAACATTGGGTATTATATAAGACGGAAGAATCACTGACCTCTACCTCTGAAACTAATAATACATTATATGCTAACTAAAAAAACTATTTCATTACTTAAAAGATACAATAGAGGTAATCATCATTTTCAGTAAAGAAAAATTAAAAATTTGAATTTTACCATTCATCTTTATATTGTGCCGTGCCAAGTTCAATAATTATTTAACTCATCACCAGTATTTCACAGTTCATATGTCCATATGCATTTCATTCTTACCTAAGCAACTGAGATTGCAAAACTGATTCATTCCTTGTCACTCACACATTCTGCCAGTACTCTCCCTTTGGCTTACTGAAGAATGAGGAAGAACTAAAAGGAAGGACTATGGCTCATCCTATCATTTCTCTTTCTTTTATGTCATAAATTTTAGCCAAATAGTATGAATGAGAAAGAATCTGATTTTGTGTTTCTGAGAATACCATTACTTTCATTCGTCATTTGAAGTGAGTTCTGGTTCAAATGAAAAGTATTACCTCTAGGAGCTGTCAGCGTCCCCACTTATTTAGTCTGAAATATGCTGATATAGAATGAGCAAATAATTCTGGTGGATTCACAAGGTATGGGAGTTCAGAGAGACCCAAGCTTGTACATGTTTAATTTGTTTTGGAAACTACATAGCAGTTACTGGTCCTCTATGTAAATGTTGGCAAGGTACAAGGGACATGTTCACATGCATCTTCTCCATTCCACTGGCTCATTGAACTTTGCTTACAAAATGCAAGTTCAAAGATGAAATTTTGAGAATTAGAGGTGGCAACAGCAGAGTTTTTGACCAACTGTAGGGTGCTTCTGAGAGTGGGACTTCGTGTCCCTGTACTTCTTGCCTGCCCATGAAGCTGGCCCTGACATTGTCTTTCCTGCTCGCACTTCCAGATTCCAGGCTGGCTATTACTTACAGTCTGGGCTGCTAAAGATTGAGCTGCTCTTGGCATTGACCTGCTTAGGGTGAACACAGAAGTAGAAGCAACAGTGGAGCAGATTCTGTCTGGGATTTGGAAGATGATTCTCTTTGGGATGACTTGTCTTCTCTCAGACCAGAAAAAGTTCTGAGGCCCAGAGGAGGTCTTGTAGATGACCTGGAATGTCACATTTGACACACACCCCTGCATAGTTGACATCCCTCACATAATTAGGGACTGTCTTTCAGTGAGAAAACACTGAACTCTGCTGGAATTCATACAATTCTTATCAAAGATCTGGAACTTCCATGGCCTCACTATTGCTTTTATGATGACTCCTAATTCTGCATCTCTAGCACAGAGACATTTTCTTTGAACTTCAAACCACAATCCCACTCACCCATATGACCCTCCACCAGAATACTTCATTCACACCTCAAATTCAAAATATCCAACTCTGAACTCATTGCATTATTCCCCAAATAGTCCTCTGTTCCTTCTTCAGGAATTTCCCTTCTTCAGTGTAAGCTGGTGGGCAGCCTACACTGCCCCAGTCTCCTCTTTGTCTTTACATCACTCCTCCTCAGTTGGAAACCAAGGGTACAGAGACCAGCTTTTAACTATGTCTTGAATCCAGGCCCCTCTCTTCCTTCCCACTGTCCCAGCATAATTCAGTTCTTTGCTAGCTCTCTCCTGTACTTATTCCATCTCCAGACTCATCCTTTCCCAAATATCCCCAGACTGCCAGTAGACTTTTTTTTTATCTTGAAAATATAAAACTTATAAAATATTCAAGCATTGAAGTCTAAACTAGTTTATAGTAAAACCTGTATACCTATCACCAAGCTTTGCTAAGTCTTAATTTGTCAAATTTGCTTTATTTTTAAAAAAGATATTATTTATTTATTTGAGAGAGAGAGAGAACATGAGTGGGAGGGAGGGGCAGGGAGAGAGGAGAAGAAGATTCTCCCCTGAGCAGGGAACCCAATGCAAGACTCGATCTCAGGACCCTGGGATCATGACCTGAGCTGAAGGCAGATGCTTAATTGACTAAGCCACCCTTATTATTTTTTAAAAAGAAATAAAACATTATAAATATAGCAAGAGGCACTAGTATATATCCCTCTGTCCCGTTGCCCTCCCTTTTTTTCCTAGAGAGGACTATATTTGTTTATCCTTCCTGTTTTGGTTATTATATGCTTACTATATGTGATTTTTATATGCAACACATGTGTTCTTATGAATTTAAAAATTTTCACATAAGTGGTATCATACTGTACTTATTCTGCAACTTTCTTACTTAACTGAACATTGTATTTTTGGAGTTTAATTATGGCAAAACTTGCCATTTCAGTAATTTATTTCAATCTTTCTATTTTAGTTTAGTCATTGAGTATTTCATTATTTGAATGTACCTCCTGGTACAAATTAAAAGTTTTTCTAGAATATAGCTCTGAAAAATGGGATTGGTGGGGCACCTCTCCCTTAACCACATGTTGTCTCACTGTTCTGTAAAGTGGTTGCTCTGATACACATTTTGTCCAGCAGTTTTCACTCTCTTGTTCAACAGCTCTGTTTACACTTGGAACTGTCAGTGTTTACATTTCTTTTTGTCACAGTGTTGGGCCTATAATAGTGTACTTTTGCCATTTTAATTATTTTCTCTAATTATTAGGAAATATATATTACCTATTCGTATGCTTATTGGCCAGCCAAGTGTTATTTCCTCTGAATTGCCTGTTCATATCACCTACTCACTTTTCTGGTTGTTGTTGTTGTTGCATTGTTTGCTTTTTACTTAATCTTCTGTTGGCTATGTGCATTGCAAATTTCTTCCCCCTATGATTTGTCTTCTCATTTTGTTTATAGTGTCTTTTAAGACGTAGATGTAATGTAACAAAATGTATCAATTTTCTTTATGATTCTTGATATTGTTGTGTCTCTGTGTTATTGAAGCACCCCTTTTTTATTCCATAGTGTTAGAAAATTCTCCTGTATTTTCTGCTGAAAAATGTAAAACTTTTGCTTTTTACATTTAGATAAAAACTTAATCCACCTGGAAATTTTTTCATGTATGACAAGGTATAGGAATATGATTTTATTCTTTCCATGCAGATATCATTATCACTAAGAAGGAATAACTCCCTAATACGATTGAGTATCCAGTCAATATGAAAATCACCTCAAATCATTCATGCTGTGTTTTTCTCTCTCTCCATCAGTCTATTCATTATTCCTTCTATCCATCCATCCAATCATCCATTCATCTCAATGATGTGATCCATGAAGACCCAGACCCATTCTTTTTATTTCCCCACGAAGGGTCAGAGGCTTTCTGGTTGGAGATATAATTTGTGTTCTGCCTCCTCTAGGCTTCTTTCCTCTGCTGTCTTTACCTGGTTCTCCATCATTGTCTGGGGTTCTGGAGTTGGTTTTGGTAGGTTTGGGTATTATTTCCTAATTACATATGCATTAATGATTGCCAAATTCTGACTCACAGTTATGCTGTAGGCTTGGGTTATGGGTGTTTTTATTTCCTTCCCTTGTAGATTTTTTGGGAGAGTATAGAGAGACATTTGGATTTAGATGTCCCTTAGAATTCAGTATTCTGTAGAATTAGTTTTTCTAATCCAACCTTCACGCCTCCAAAAAGAGAAACTATTCCTTTTTGTATCTAATTCTTTCCTTTTGGATTCTTTGTCTTCTTTATTGAAGTAAGCCAGTGAAGACTCATGGGTCCAGTAGGGTCGGCAAGGTTATGTTATGATGCAGTAATTCCCACATGAGCTCAGTAGAACAAAGCTTTATTTCTTGATCACCGCCATATTCCACAGGAGTTGGAAGGGAGCTCTGCTCACTGTAGTCATTCAAAGACAAAGGCTCCATCTCACATGCTCGTCCACAATTATGGTGTCAAGAGAAAGATTTGTACACAGGCTCATAAAACTACTGGAAATGACACTTTAAACTTTTGCTCATAATTTATTGGCCAAAGCAATCACCTAGCTGTGATTAATCTCAAAAGTGAATCAGGAGAATTGGGAATAGTGCTAGTAATAATGATTATCTGTATTTTGGTGTATATATCATTAACTAGACTGTATTTGTTTATGTTTTTAAGGTACAATTAATATACAGTGAAATGAAAAAAAAATCATTGCCTGATGAGTTTTGACAAATGTGTAAGTCTTTTTCCCCCAAACCTTCACCAAAATATAAAACAGCATCATCACCCCCCAGAAAGTTCTGTTGTGTCCCTTTGCAATCAATTCTGACATTAACCTGTAAAGGCAACCCCATCCTGACATTTTTATCAGCATGGATTAGTTTTGCTGATTCTGGAACTTCATAAAAAGAGAATCGTGTCATATTTACTCTTTTGTGTCTAGTTCCTTTCACAAAGGATGTTTTTGATATTCATCTACGTTATTGAGAGTATCAGTAATTTGTTTCTTCTTATTGCTGAGTGCAATTCTATTGTATGGATATACCATAATTTGTTTATTTATTGTCCTATTGGTGAAACTGGGCTTCTCCAGTTTCTAATTCTTATAAATAAAATTTCTATAGACATTTGTGTAAAGACATTTTGTGGACATGTGGACATGTACTTTTATTTCTCTTTATTAAGTACCCTGAAATGGGATTGATGGGCCATAGGGTAGACATGTTTAATTTTTTTTAAATTTTATTTATTTATTTGACAGAGAGAGATCACAAGTAGACAGAGAGGCAGGCAGAGAGAGATGAGAAAGCAGGTTCCCCGCTGAGCAGAGAGCCTGATGTGGGCCTCAAACCCAGGACCCTGAGACCATGATCTGAGCTGAAGGCAGAGGCTTAACCCACTGAGCCACGAGGCGCCTGACATTTTAAATTTCTAATGACATTTCTAGACTTTTTTCCAAAGATGTCACACCATTTTACATTCTACTAACAATGTATGAGACTTTGAGTTGATCCACATCCTTGTCAACATTTGATATTATCAATCTTTTAAATTTGAACCATTCTAGGAGTTTTAATTAAGTGGGATTTCATATTTATTTTATTCCATCTAGAATTTGCTGTGCTTTTCCAATTTAAAAAGAAGTTTTTCATCAATTCTGCAAATTCTATCATTAGCTCCTGAAATAGTGCTTCTTTCCCATTTTCCATAGGTTTCCTTTAGAACTCCTACTAGATGTATGTTAAAAATTTTCATTCTCTTCCACATATATAACTGTTCTTTCACATTTTCCAACGTCTTATATCTCATTATTGCATTCCAAGAAATGTGCTGAGATCTAACTTCCTTTTTCCTATTTTTAAAAATTCATCTGTGTCTAATTTGTTGTTTAACAATTTTCTCTTGTTTTGACTCCTTCACCTCTGACTTTTTCCATTTTACAATTTACCTTTTTAAAGTGCATTTGTTAAGTCTCTATCTATCCTTACACTTGTTTTCTTTTGTGGAATCTTACTCAGAGTCCATTATTTCTCTGTTTGTAAACTTGGATCTTGATCTCAACATGAGCAAAACCTTATTTGTAGGAATTCTATATAGCTTGGTTTGTTTACTTTTGCTTTCATAAAGGTTTCATAATTTTTATGCTGGATTCCCAAGGATGTCACTTGTAGGGACATTTTTTTGGCTTTTGTTTCCTGCCCTGGGGTCTTTGGACATTGCAGAGATTGTGTGTTTGACTCCATACTTACATTACGGCTGCTGTAAAGTAAAAAATTCTTGAGAGAGAGATTTTATTCCTTGCTGAGCCTAGGAAGAGACAGTAAACCTGCTTTGTCATCTTTCTGGTTAGTGCTACCCAGTCTATCCCTCTGAGGTTGAAGTGCTTCCAGAATCATAGCGGTAGGTGGGATCTCGCAGCTTCCTACCTTGATGGAACATCCTCTCCTATGCCCCTGTCATCATTAGATCCAAGTTCCATATTGCTAGGATTTATTATTTCCTGTCTTATATGGCATAATCATTATACTAGATTTCAATTCCTTCTTCATTTTTGGGCTCTGGGGTTTTTAATATTTTGTTGAGAGCACAGGTCTGCATTTAAAGAGATATTTATTATGTCTTACTCTATTTTTTTAGGTGTTCATGGTAATTAGAAGGGTTTAGAAAAAGGTTGTTATGGTATATAACCTCTAACTATAGCAGTCAACGATTCCTCCCATTTTTAAATGCTTACACTGCTCCTTCCAATAATAAGCTGAATCTGTTTTACCTCCTCCTGAGTTTTACCAATAGGATGTGGTGGGAATAATATTCTGGGACTTCTGAGCCAGGATCGTAAGAGTTCCATCAACTTCTGCTTTCTTTCCCTTGGAGCCTGGCCACTATGCTATAAGAAATGTTGGCTAGACTAAAGACTGATTAGTGCCCACAGGGAGAGAAGCCCTGGGGGATGAGAGGGCATCTTTGGACATAACAACCCTGGCCCAGCTCTCAGCTAAATGAAGGTACATTAGTAACCCTAACTGACGTCATGTGAAGAGGAATGAACCAGTTGAGCTATGCTAAATTCTTGACTGACAAGATCATGAAAAATAATAAATTGTTGCATTCAGCCTTTACATTCTAAGGTGATTTGTTTCACAACAGATAAGGACTACCTGCCAGAAAACATAAAAGGTCTTTCTCACATGCAAATCTATTATATTGTCTTTGCTGCATCTCATACCCATGGTATAGTAGAAAAAACAGACATGAACATATATAATTTAAATATGATCTAATAAATACTGTAATAAAAGCATACAAACAATGCCATGAGGGCACCCAAAGAGCCCTGGGGAAGGGGCAAAAGGCATCAGTCACAGAGAGTTAGTTACTCATAACTAACTGACTAATTCTCCTGTTTCTTTTAGACAAGTGACTATGTCTCATCATTTTTGAATGTCCATGGCCTAGTGTGGTTTTGGGTACATAGCTGGCATAAATTGGTGAATGAACTTAATGTGGTCTATTTTGGAAAAAACATGTCAACCACATTGTTCCTAATCTCAATTTACTGAAGGTATACAATAGATACATTGTTAAAATAGATTTTCCATGACTCAAGATTTTGGCACCCATAACTAAATAGTGACATGGTGTGATTTCAAGTGCCTTATGAAATAAAACCTCTAGCATTCTTTCTCATCTTTTGGCTAGAGTCTCAGATTTCAATTAAGTATGCTATTCCTTTAGCTAAGAGCTTTGAGGCTAGCCCAAATACAGCTCTCCATTCCTGGGGCAAAAGTATCTCTTTAAGTTATGATGAGTTATTTCACTGAAATATGGTTGGATTTTATATCTTTCCAGAGAACTTGTTTAGGTGGAAAAAAAGAGTAAGAGGATATCTTAGGTTGTGAAGGGAGCTGCTAAAGATGGTCATTCCCTAACTACAGTTTAGTTGGGGGGACGGGTCCTGGTCCTCTTCTTAAAATGAAAAACAGAAAAGTAGATAGAAAGACAGTGTATATCATTATACTCCACATGTGCCCATACATTTGCCCAACAGGGGACGAGTATTCATTTCTCCAAGAGTTTAACATTTGTTATGTAATTACAAAGAACTCTGCATACTAGTTCCATGGGACACATAGCTGTTCTTGGTATGTTGGTTTTTTAAGAAATTATTTAAGCTAATTAATTTTTAGAGATTATGATAAAATACAAAAAATTTATCACTGTAACCATTTTTAAAAAGATTTTATTTATTTATTTATTTATTTATTTATTTATTTACTGTGGGGTGGGGGGAAGAGAGAGAGAGAGAGAGAGCACGAGCTGGGGGAGTGGCAGGCAGAGGGAGAGGGAGAAGGGAGTCCAATGTGGGTCTCCATTCTAGGACCCTGGGATGGTGACCTGAGCCAAAAGCTGACGCTTAACTGACTGAGCCACCCAGGTGCCCTCCATTGTAATCTCTTTAAGTGTACAGTTCAGTGGCATTGAGTACATTCACATTATTGAGCAACCATCAACACCTTCCATCTCCAGAGGTTTTTCATCTTGCAAAACCAAAATTCTGTACCCATTATCAGCAATTCCCCATGTGCCCCCTACCCAGCCCCTCTAAACCACCATTCTACTTTCTGCCTCTCTGAATTTGACTGCTCTGAGTATCCCATACAAATGACTACTCTGAGTATCCCATACAAAATGTAGTATTTTTCCCTTTGTGACTGCCTTAGCATAACGTCTTCAGGTCCATCCATGTTGCCGCATGTGTCAGAATTTCCTTCATTTTTTTAAAGGCTCAGTAATATTCCATTGTATATATACATCACATTTCGCTTATCCATTCATTTATTGATGGGTGCTTGAGTTGTTTCCACCTTTGACTGTTGTAAATAATGCTGCTGTGAACATAGATATACAAATATCTGTTGAAGTCCTTTCTTTCAACTCTTTGAGGGCACACCCAGAATTGTAATTTCTGGGTCATATGGTAATTTGATTTTTAACTTTTGGAGGAACAGCCAAACTATTTTCCATAATGGTGACACCATTTTACATTCCTAACAGCCATGCATGAGAATTCCAGTTTTACCACATCCTTGCTAACACTTGTTATTTTCTGTTATTTTGATAGTAGCCATCCTACCAATGTGAAGTAGTATCTCATTGTGGTTTTGATTTGCATTTCCCTGGTATGTTGGTTTTTAGGACCTTTTTTCCAACATTTGTTATTACTTCTTCTAGAGGAGCCAGACGTCTCAAGACATAGAAAGTTAATGATATTGGAAAAAATGATAATCCTTCTATAGTAGGAAATCAAAATGGATTTTGGTGTCTGATGGTGAAAACTTGGGATATATGTATTTTAATTTTAATACATGTACAGAGAGGCACTGAATTTCCCTTTATGGCCCTTTAAAGACTGGAGTCCCTTGCATGAAGAGGTATGGTGCTGGTAGCCTCCAGGGTGTACGGGAAGGCTGTGGATTTGCTTGCCTCAGGCCCTGGCCTGCAGCCCTTGGGGAAGGTTTAAGAATAGCAGGTTGCCTGGGTTCTATTTTCAATCCCATTGATTCTCACAACTGCATAGAATTCCTAGCTGGAGAATTTGAGGAAGAAAACAGTTTCAGGGTTTCCTGTCAATTCTGATAGGAGGACTGGGATGCAGTAGCAAAAATCACAATTCTCTCATATCCTGTGAACTCAGTTTAACTGTAAAGAGAATGACTGAAAAACTGAGCGCTGTAGGATCACATTGAAGATATAGACTCTTATTATGGAGCCAGAAGAAAGGACATATTTATTATGTGCAAGGCATTTGGTTAGATAGGTTTCACACAGGAGTTTATAAGTTATGTATTACTTTGTATTATTAAAAAAATAAAGGTTAGTAATTTGTCAAGGTCACAGAACTAATTAGTGCTAGAAACAAAACCAAAACCCAAGTTCAATTCTAAACCATGCTACCTCTGGAAATGTCTATTACGCACTGGGCATAATTATGGTTATTTTTATTATACTCCCTTCAATGACTGAAAAGAGATGGTCTTTGCAATTCATAGGTTAGGTTACTTTGGTATCCTTGGAGGTATTATGGCATTTTCAAAGACTCTAAAAACAACCCAGTTAAGAAAGGATGCTGATTCTGACATGCTGCTTATTAAAAAATGAATAGCTGGATGTTCCATGATTTATTTACAAATGCTTGAGCTTGTCCAAATCACAGAAGTAGACTTGGCATGACCTTGTTTATCAGAATCAGGGGCCAGGAAATGCAAACCCCAGAAAAATTAGGATTTTTATCTTTCAAACTCTTTGTGCAGTGAGTTGAATGTAATAAGGCCGTGCAAGCCAAGCAGTAATTGTACCACTGTTTATGAGTTTCTGTTCTAATACCATTTTGTTTACTTCACTCACATGTTGACCAAAGAAACACTTAGAATATATTAAAAATATAAAACCTGCCCTACAATAACACTCAATTGCCTGTCATATGATGGCAATGCTCAGGGGCACCTTTTATCTAAGGATTTCACAGTGCTTTGTGTGCTCATTAACTCGCAACCCATCTGTTTTGTTCCACTTTACAGCAGAGAAATGGACGTACCATGGAAATCACACAATATGTTGGTGCAGTAGCTTAATAGAGACATTTTCAGATTCTGAGAATTCAGCCTGTTCATTCTTAATCTGAATTCACCAGATATGGTGAGCAAGGAACATGATAGCTCTACCAAATGCTTTTTATGTATTAACTCATTTATACCTTTAAGATTTCTATGAGGTAGAGCTTTTATTATCAGATGGGACAATTGAAGACTAGAGAGGCTAGGTTATTTGCTGTTAATTTATAGTAAGTATTGGAGCTTGGAATCAAACTAGGCAGAGCCGAAGTTTTTACATATTGCCTCACATTGCCTCTCAAGATAATGGATAAGTCTTGTACCTTTAAACATATTGGAACTTACTAATTCCAGAGAAAGCAGACATTTTGCTCTGACACGTATAAAGTTATGGATCAGTGAATTAATCATGGTCCTCCAGAGAAACAGAACCAACAGGACATGTGTGAATACAAATACATAAATAAAGAGAGAGAGAGAGAGATTGATTTTAATGAACTGGCTTACGTGATTGTGGAGACATTCAGGGTTTGTCAAGTCCAAAACTTCAGGGTAGGTGGGGAGGCTGGAAATCCAGGGGAGAGTTGCAGTCTGAATCCAAAGGCAGTCTTGGCAGAATTTCTTGTTGCTTGAAGGAAGAGAGTCTTCATCCTAGTAAGACCTTCACCTGATTGGGTGGGGCCCACCTATATTATGAAGAGTAATCTGCTTTACAAAAAGTCCACTGATTTGAATATTGGTCTCATATTAAAAAAACACATTAATGGAGACATCCAGAATAATCAAAATTATTTTTAATAATTAATAATTTTAAAAATTATTAAAAATTATTTTTAATAATTAAAGAATAAAAATAATTAATTAAAAAGAATTTATTTACTTATTTGACAGAGAGAGAGAGAGAAAGAGAGAGAGACAGTGAAAGAGGGAATACAAGCAGGTAGAGTGGGAAAGGGAGAGGCAGGCTTCCTACTGAGCAGGGAGCCTGATGTGGGGCTCAATTCCAGGATCATGACCTGAGCCAAAGGCAGTCACTTAAAGATTGAGCCACCACAATTAGATAATACCGGGGGGGGGGGCAGTTTTCCTGATGATTGCTAAGCCCTCATCTGATCCTCCAGTCAGAATAGGGCAAAAGTTTCAGTTTCTGTATATAAATTAGCACTTAGAGCCTTGCTTTTATAACCTCATGGGCCTTTATAACGTCATGGGCTGTGTGAGGTAGGACTGTCTGTTGTTGGCCTTACTTATCTTGAGCATACTATTGTGGATCTGACCCTCCTGTCAGAGTCCATTTTTCCCTCCACCAGTCATTTTTCATAGCTCTGGGATTTGAACGACCTTCACTGTGGATTATCTCAGTCGTCTGATTCATATATTGGTACTCTCTTCCATTTGACCTTCCCTCAGAGACTCACCTGAATTTGGTTTCCTGTCTTCTGTGGTTCGTTCTCTCTACTTCTCAAGGTGACTAACCCAAGAAATTTAGAAATTCTAAACATAATTCCTAACTTCCATGGGAACAAAGGAAGCAAAGCTAAATTGTTAACTCTTTTAAATTTAGGTCTTCTATTTTAAGCCTCCCTGGGGTTCATGCTGGGCACTTATTGGTTGTTCAGCAAGCAGATTAATGTATTTATAACTTTGTTTGGCTAACCCTTTGGCTTTCCTATTTCCTCATCTATAAAACTGTGGTAATATTATCTGATTTTTCAGGTATATTGGTAGGTACACATGAGAATATTCACAGTGTAATGCCTTGAAAAGTAAACTTATCATGTATATGTGACATCTGTACTTTCTAGAAGCAGTTCCTTGCCTATGGCTCCAAAGCAGTGACTTATACCTTGGTCACCAGAACAGTCACAGGGATACATCAGACCACCCAGAAGAAGGAAATTCTGACAATTATAGGAAGATGAGGTGGTCAGAGGGAACTAGTTACAGCTGGGGTGAGGTTGGGGGTGGGAGTGCAGCTCTTGGCGCCCCTTACATGGTATGTTATAGGTGCTAATATTTTGCTTCCATGGAAGACTGGCTCTGTTCCATATTGCCTGGATTCTATTTAGGAACAAATAAAACCAGTTAAGAAATTATGGACATTTGACTGGTACAAATGGAACAAGAGAACATTTACAAATGACATTGCAAGAGTATGAACTTGAAATCCTATTTCTTAATGCACAGATAAGGGATGCATTTAAGTTGGCCATCACAACTTCAAATTTATTAACCATATTAAATGGTTCCATGAGAGATAAAATAGAGCCAAAAATTATATAGGAAAATAGCATGGGAAAAAAGTCCAATGAAAAATTCAAAGGAGGCACTGACCTATATATGGATTAAATTTAAAAATCAATACAATTAATATTTGTATTTATTGAGCAGTCAGTGCTATACCAGATATGGTTCTAGGCTCATTATATGTGACAGTTCATTCAATTTGCATAGCAATCACATGAGGAAGATGAGGAAACTGAGACACAGAGAGATTAATGCTTTGCCCTATGTCACATGGTTAGCAAGAGGTAGAGTCAGAAGTTGAACCCAGCCAGGCAGTTTGACTCCAAAGCCTATACCTTTTTTTTTTTTTTTTTTAAGATTTTATTTATTTGACAGAGAGAGGGAAACACAGGCAGGGGGAGCAGCAGGCAGAGGGAGAAAGAGAAGCAGGCTCCCCACTGAGAAGGGAGCCCTATACGAGGCTACTGTCCCAGGACCCCAGGATCATGACCCAAGCTGAAGGCAGATGCTTAACTTACTGAACCACCCAGATGCCCTCAAAACCTATGTTTTAAACAGTAGGTTAGATTAAGGAAAGTGTTTCATGAATATCAAAGGTCCATACAAAATCAAGGTGTTACGGTCATGATTATGACTAGAAGGTACATTAGAGATAATCTATCAGAACCTTCATCTTGCACCTAAGGGAACAGGTCTGGTAAACTGACCTGCCCAAGATCACAGGTGAACTCATTTGCTGTATGTGCCCCATCCATATTGTCAGCACCCTGTACCACCCTCACCCTATTGTACTGGAGCATGAATTCTAACAATTGTGTTGCAATTCTCTTTCCTGCCAATGCCGTCATAAAATCGTTCAGTGCATTGAAAGAAAGAAAATATTGACAAACCAGAGAAAGGAGTTAGATAAACAGTAGCAAAGAGACAACAATCTCTCCATGACAGCCTGCTTCTTAGAGTAGAGTTAGTCCTAAGATCACCTAGTCTGTGTGGCTTCCTGACAATGTGGGCTTGGATGAACACCTGCACATTGACAGACTGCCTCCCACCCCCACCTCCCTCCCTTTCTTTCCAAGAGTTGTGTGTAGAGATGTCTCCCTTAAGGACTGCTTTCAGTATTTGTTTTAACCATCATGATAATGTTAAATGGAGAGATGCTAAAAACATTAGTTCAATAAACTGACGTTTACTCCAGAAGTGTCTCCATATCTTAGATTAACTCCAGTTCCAAATCCCAAATCATGATTTAAAGAACGTCATGATTAGGAATAACTTGGGTGTCCCTGGGTCTCCCCGGCCTGTGGGAATAAATGAGATCCCTGAAGTGTTCACGTCCATGTTTTACTGACATGGTGCTGGGCTCCTTGCTTGGACAATCCCCCAGCTCCCAAGACTTTGGTGGGTCTCCCATGAGTGTTCTACATGTGTGACACTTCTTGACATCCATGCTCTGCGGGGCACAGCTGTGCTCTGCAGGGCAGCCGTCCAGGGCTGGTGGCTGTCCTTCAAGTGTCTGGGGTGGAGGGGATGAGACTATCTATCTCTCAGAATGAAGTCCAGACACAGGATCCCAGAGCGATGTCATTTGGGGGCCAGTGAGTTATGGGATTGTGTACAGCAGCCTCCTCTCTGCCAAGAACAAGCTTGTGTCCACGGCACTGGGTAGGGGTGCCATCCTCACTTGATTCTAAGAAGTAGAAACTCTAAAAAAATGTGCCCCCCTGAATCCACGGTACCATAGATGGTGAGGCACAGGTAAGTTTCTAGGAGTCTGAGAACGTCCCTGTGATTGTGTAAGAAACTGAGTGTTGTAGATGCATATGTAAATTTTTCCATGGAGGCATCTAATACTTTCAGCAGATTGTCAAAGGGGTCCACGAGCTGTCTCCACCCCACTCCCTAAGGCGTTGTTGTCAGGTTAAGCTCCTCACCCCAGTATCTCTGTACTCCCTCCCTCTTCCCCTCACCCAACTTAGGTCAGTGAGAGAAGGCTGTTTGTTCTGCTCTGCAAATAGGTATTTCTTTCAGTCCTCTTCCCCCTACCTCTGAATATGCTCAAATATTCCAGAACCCAGCAGAAGACTGTGGATCTGAAAGACATCTTTACTACATGAGTTTAATTAAATTTAGAAAAGGTAAGTTTGCACATTTTATTGCCAGTCCTCCTGCATTTGTAGCAGAGGTTGTATTACCATTTTAAAACAGCCTTGGGGGGAAAAAAAAAATCCTCTCTCGGAGAGAGTGACAACTTATTCTGGGGAAATAGTGGTAATGGAGAGTGTTGATTCAATTAATTTTACTGTCTATCTGCATCGCCTGGGAACAGGTAAAATAACGAAATAAAAATGGTAACATTTCATCTTCATGATCCCCACAATCAAGTCAGGAGGAATTTAGTAAATCATGGAAACCACTGTGTAAGGGACAGTTCAAAGAATACTAATGAGATCTTGAGGTCCCAGGATTCAGAAGCCCACCTACTATGGTTCTCTCTGAAACGAAGCTCCAGTGGGATATGGGGCATTGGTAAAGCAAGAAGTACGAGATGGTCCTTGACTGGAGGGTACCCCATAATAGATAGGTGATGGTAGGAGGTAAGGGGCCAGGAGGAAATTTGGGAGGAGGTATTAACTCTGTAGGATCCTCAATACTTCTTTAATTTACAAGGATTCTTACTGAATTCCATCCTTTTCCTATTTTTTTTTTCCTCCAAAGTGGCTCATCTAATTGAGAAATGGCCTGTTTGTCTTTTCCCAGAATATCCCATTTCCTTCAAGGTGTCTTTGGGGATCAGAGGAAAATGCTCCCCACTTCCTTGTGGTGACAGCAGGACGGCAGGCTGTCTTGTTCTTTGGGCAACTATTGAAATGCTTCTCATCTGCCTCCCTGAGAAGGAAATGAAAAGTGCATTGCATTCAACAGTTGCTGAATGAAGGTTTCCTGCAGCTATCGTGAAAAGACCAAGTACATCAGTGGTTTCTGCAGACCATCTATTCACCTTAACTTAAGCACTGTCCCCACTTCTCCGAAAGGACTTCTGATCTTCAGAAAATGCCAGATGCCTCCCGGCCCTACGGATTCGGACTTATTTTAAATCCTCAAGTTCCAGGGTTGCCGAAGAGCTTAGTTAGGCTCACTACCTGGGTTTGCTTTTAACAAGCAGCGTCTTACCTCCTTTTCTTTCTGAGAGTGGGCAAGCAGCCTGTGCTTATGAGACACAGGGTGGGGAACGCCTGCAGAAGATCCCCTGGGAGCTTGGTCCCCAGAAAGCCCCACAGTTGAGGCTCCACATGCCCTGTGACCCTGAGCCCCTGAGCCGTGCACATCCCAGCCGTTCTTTGTGGGTGCCAACCCTGCTCACCCCCTCCACATCCACATGTTCGCGGATGACGGTTCTTAGCTCTCAGGTGTGAAGAGAATGAAAACACATGTGGGGGTGGGGGGCTGTTGATCTCTCTTCAGTGACTCGTGTGGGCAGAGCTGCATGATGGGAGAGCCAAGACTTGGAGCCCTTGCTGAACAGGATTGCTTTTCTGTCTGTGATGCGTGTTTTTCAGCCTTGCTTTAGTTAGTGTTTTAATGGATGCAGGAAAGGGAGTCACCTTACCTCTCTCAGAGATACTCATGGTCGGAGCAAAAGGTAATCAGTCATCAGTAACACCCCTAAAGGAGAAAGCTCTTTGCCAAAGGATTTATATTTGGCAAGCAAAATGGGGCAAAATTCAAAAGAAGCAAAGAGGAAGTAGGGCAAGCACCCACTCCTTCTCCAGTCTCATAAAATGCAATCTCTTTCTGTTGCATAAAATATGATTCCAGCTCTGCTGTTGTCTCCAGCACCAGCAAGTATGCGTGGCTCTGTGTGAGGATCCCCAGGTGGCTCACTTTATAGGATCTGATTATAAGGACAGGACGTCTCAGAGCAGAAATCAGATAACATTATCATGTGGGGGTTGGCAAAATTCACACTCAGTAGTACATAAAGATCGTTTATAACCTACTTGAGACTGTTCAACATATGTCATGATTCAGAAACATCCATGACTGCTTAGAATTAGTATCTTTAGTTATTATTATTATTTATTAAGTATGTGAGTTCAGGGGAACCTGGGTGGCTCAGTTTGTTGGGCATCAGCCTTTGGCTTGGGTGGAGGCTCTCTGCTCTGCGGGGAGCCTGCTCCTGCCTCTCCCTCTGCCTGCTTCCCCCCTGTTTTGTGCTCTCTTTCCCTGTCAGACAAGTAAATAAAATCTTTAAAAAAAGAAAAAAAACCAGTATGTGGGTTCATTTTTCCCCATCCTCATTATCAGCATAATATAGCAGAAGTGACCTAATGTACCCAAATACTGCTTTTTGATGTGAAAACCTTCCTGACTGACCTGAATCCAATACACTGACAATTTCTTATGGTGATTTTTTGGGTCAACCACACAGGAATTTGTGTAGGTTGTGGACATTTTTATAAGTTAAATTATTTTGCTCTAGCATCAATGGTCAACAGATTACTCTGCACTGCTTCAGGAATTTTCTATTTAGATGAGTAATTTTAGGATATTTACTTCCAGAGTTTATACTTTTCAATCAGAAGTTTAACAACACATTGAGAACATTTTCCCCTCAGATTTCATAGTGCCATGGTGCTGGATGATAGTTCCAACGGTCTGTAGGTGCACCCATGGGGGGATTAGACCATGTCAGAGGAAAAATAGGACATTGTTTAACAATATCTTAAAATATCCTCTCCTCCCCCACCACTCATGTACCTCAAAAGCTGGTTTGTTTGTTTTGTTCCAAGAGGAGTTCCCAACTCCTCTTGCCTTCATATTCGTGGTTCCTCTTCAGCTCTAAATGATTACTGTATCTCAAGCCTGGCTCTTATTAAGACCTGGATAGTTTATTTTCCTATCAGTGCCTGGGACTCACCACCTGAGATCCTGATTCAGCTGATGTGATGCTGAGACCATGGCTCTGATAGGTTTTTAAAATTAATTAATTATTTTTTTAAGATTTTATTTGAGAGAGGGAGAGAGCATGTGTATGAGTGTGGGGGAGGGGCATAAGGTGAAGCAGACTCCCCACTGAGCAGGGACCCAATCCCAGGACCCGAAGATCAAGACCTGAGCAGAAGTCAGACACTTAACTGACCGAGCCACCCGGGTGCCCCAGCTCTGGTAGTTTTTGAAACATCCTCAGGTGATGCTGAGTCAGGATGATGTCCTCTAGATTAAACTCATCTCAGCATTAACAGAAATAAAATCCCAGTTAATACAAACAGACATGTGTAAAAACAAACCTAGTACCTGAGACTTTGCTCTCTTTGAAGGTCCTAGTAATCTCCTACAGTACCAGGTGGGAATCTTGTTTTGTTTTAGTATTTTCCATCTAGTGTCTGGCACATCATGGTTTGTAAAATGAATTAAGAAGATGATTATTTATTTTAAGCATTTTATTTTTAAAAAAGATTTATTGGAGAGAGGAACAAGGCAGAGGGAGAGGGAGAGTCTGAAGCAGACTCTGTGTTGAATGTGGAGCCTGACATGGAGCTGGATCTCGTGACCGGGAGATCACGACCTGAGCAGAAACCAAGAGTCAGACGCTTAACTGACTACACCACCCAGGCGCCTCAAGAAGATGGTTATTTTTTTAAAAGATTATTTACTTGTATGGTATAACAGTGATTTAGCACATGTTCAGACACCATTTCAATGACATCCTCAATGTACAAAGCCTATGCAACACCTGAAAGTAAGAAAGGGGAAACAAAATGCTGCACTGGAGCAGCCACAATAGAGGTCCAAAAGACTAAGAATGGTTCTGGTTGCAGGCTTCCTGGGAGCATTCCTCAGGCTGCTCTGGGAGCTGTGAATCTTGCTTCGCGCACGGTTCTAACACTCTGTCGGCTCTGGTTCCCCAGTCCCAGAAACTTACGAGGTGAGGAATGGCCGTTTTGCAACTTGACACTAAAGAAAACGACACGCCAAAAAAGTAGACCGTGGAACTCGGAGAATATTGTCGTCTGCGACTAGCTAGGATGAGAGCAGGGAGTTCTCCATGCCCAGCAGCTCTGGCTCTGGGCCCCTTAATTCCTTCTCGACCGGACTCACTCGTGTGAGTCACCGAGCACGCACGGTCTGGGGAGCTGGCCCAGGTGAGGGCTCTCAGGGCCCAAGTGAGCATCTGCCTCGGCTGGAGGCGGGGGCAGTAGAGGTGGCCCTGGTAGTGGCCACAGCGGTGGTGGTGGCGGTGGTGGCGGCGGCGGCGGTGGGGGGTCAAGAGTGCACTGGCTGCTGCTGTGGCTCTGCTTCTGTGCAGTGGTTTTTGCCACCTAGAACACTTCATAGTTTTTAATGACTGAGGCCCTCCTTCAGGTCATTTTTGCGACCTCATCGCTGTCTCTGGTCCACATCACCTTCTCCAATCCCTCCTTTTTATTTCCACTGGAAAGATCTCCCTAAATGCAAATCTGATCATCTTACTCTCAGTTAAAATCCTCTAACGATCCCACCAGCTACAGGATTTCATCCAGACGTCTGTACCAGCTTCTCCATCACTGATCCTCAGGTAACCTCCCGGCCAACTCTCACTCTTCCTGCCTTTCATTTTTAGAGCTAGGCCCTGCTCACAGTTTCCTCCAGACTGTATCGCATACTTCTGTGCTTTTGCTCATGTTGTTCCTTCTTCTGGAATGCTCTTTCTTCTTGCCATTTGAGCTATTCTGTCCTCCAGGTAGTTTTCCTGGGCATCTCCTCCCTCTGTGCTTGTGCGGCGCCCCCCCGTGCCCCAGCCCACCTCCTCTGAGCTAGTTGTCATTCCTTTGCTCTTATTATAGATATATAACATATACATTTAGATGTGTATATATATTTCTTTTTTTCTTCTCTTACTATATATTGAAGTACTGTTCTATGTGTGGCCTCCACTCTCCCCTGCCCCCTCCTTCTTAGCATGTTAAGTAGCACGAAGGCAGAAACCATTTTTACCCACTTACTGTCTTTCCAGTGTCTGAACATCAGCCCTAAGTGGCTGTTAAATGGGACTAAACTGAAATTGCTTTCTTATGATATTACTCAGATGTCATGTCTCAGCAGGAACCTCTATAAGTAGTTCACAAACTCTGTGTTTCTACAAATGGTTCCCAGGACTTGGACATGAAATTGGCTGCACTCAGGCCGAACAGGGAAGTCGGCAGGAGGCCGGCTGCCTGGGATGAATGTGTTACTTAGTCTCTGTGGTCTCGGTTCCTCATCTGTTCCTCACGGATTTGCGGTTCCTGCAATGGTGTCATGCCAATAATATGACCGCTAAAAATGTACTGAGCACTTACTATAATTGTTTTCACTTGATCCTTACAGTAAATTTTGGTTTATGCCAGGCAAGTAGTATCCCCCCTATTTTAGAGATGAGGATACTGCGTCTCAAACTTGCTTAAGGGAACATGCCCAGTAAGTGTAGGCTCTGGGGCCTGTTATTTGGGAATTCTGATTTTTAGCCCATTGTTCTTTCCATAACTGTAGGACATCTTCTACCTATGTGTCACCAGGGACAGTTTTAGTGGTGAACTTGAATCATCCAGAAAGGATTATAGCCAATATATTGTGCTCTAAGAAGGGAGGACAATCACTAGTAACTTCTAGAAAGCGTCTATCTAAAGATTTAAATAAAACAAAGAGACATTTTGTTCTGAAAGGACTAAGATCCATGCATGTGAAAAATAAACTTATGTTGACACAGTTTCCTGATGTGTAAGTCAGGTATTATAGTCCAAATTTTAGTATCATAGTAGGCTTCTTAGAATCATGAAATAGATTCCTTGAAAGGTATTCTGGAATGTTCTCCTATGTTTGTGTAAAGTCACGCATTCCTAGTCCATAATAATAATGGGTACATTTTAGAGATCATATTGCAAGCCACCTCAGTAATCTTACTTTTCTAGAATGGCTACTACAGAGCTAGTCTAAGTCTCTCAAATACACCCAGCGTCTCTAATCTCTTCTTTCTCTTCTTAAATTAGAGGTATTTTGATTCCTCTATGTGTCTCGAATCACTAGAATCACATACTACAGATGATTTGTTTTGGTTTTGTTTATTTTGCTTTTAAGTAACAGTTAGATGTAGGATTTTGTTTGCAAGGGGAGAAAAAGAAAGCAGATTGATTTTGAGGGCATTTGAAAATCTTTACTGTTTGCCTCAAAGTATTTGGTTGTTTGGAGATGGAGTTCCTTGGAGTTTTAGCCTGGAGTTTGGTCTACTCAAGGTAGTCTTTGGAATGTTAACTGCTTTAATGTGGACTTAATGTGTGGTGCTGGATAGACCCAGGAGTCTATTGGCATCCTGAGGCCAATAAAGATTTCTTCGATTTTATGAGCCAGACTGTTCTCTGTCTTCTCCATGTGACCCCGGGGGTGGGGAGATTGGGGGAAGGGCGGGCCTGTTTAGGATGCAGTTTCTGGGCATCACTCCCATCTTCTTAAATAATAATTTTTGGGGATGGGACCCAGTAATATACGTTTGAACAAACTCCCCAGGTGATGCTTCTCCACACTACCCTTTCTGGATCTGTATTCTGCATTGTACTTTCTACTTCAGTGAAGATTCATCAGTTAGGTCAAGGTTTTTTGCCTGTAGACAAAGCAAAGTAACCCCCTTATTAAAAAGTCTTGCTTTCTGTTTGAGACCAGTGGCATTTTTTCACTCATGCTCAGTGTTCCACTTCCAAACTGATTTCAGTGCTTAACTGCTCAGTGTATTGATGGAAAACAGGCTCACCCATGTTGTGAAATGTAAGCGTGAGAGTTGAAGCTAGCTTTTTGTTTTAACGAAGATGTGAACTTGACTCCCAGCTATCTATAGTGATACTGCATCTCAGGAGAGCCTCCTGTTACCAGAAGCTACGAGGAGGAGCCTACTGATCTTTGTCTCTGAGAGTCAGAAATCAAAGTGCAGAGTGTTTATTCCCTAGAGGGTTTTCCTATTTATTGTCTCAGCTTCTATGTGAACATTGTCTCATGTGCCACCTGTTTATATTTACTGGAAAGTGAAACAGTTATTGGCATCCAAATAATGAATTCTCTTAGGGAGAGTGTATGGATAGTATTCTGACTCTGTCAGGAAAGGGAGGCTGCATTTTACATTGTCCCTTTATCATTTAAAACATTGGGGCCTTGTATAGGTTAAATGCTGTCAGGGACTCTTCAAGGACATTTTCCTAACTATTCCTCCTTACATAGTATGTGTTCTTTTCACATGCAGTTCTTCCCTACTGCCTACACTGCAGAGAATAAAACATCAGATAAATATGCCTGGGATGGTGGTTCTCTGATGGAGGAAAAAAGGAAGCCTGCCTTTTCTTTCAGTTGGTGCCCTAGTCACCAAACTCTATATGCTATATATAGGGCAATACTTATGCTATAGTAAAAATGCAATTCCAATCAGCAGTGAGAGATGAATGTATTTTGATCTTATAATAATCTTGAAATAACCTTGAAATAAATAGGCACCATCTTTCACAGTCAAAAAACAAACGAGCCTATGTGAACCTATGCACTGGTCATATATTTCCCAAAGAATTGGTTGAGCATCAACAGAAGAGCCCAGCACATGGGAGAGAGGTGGTAAGAATCTGTGTGAGAGGCATTGAGAATCATAAACCTCAAGATACTATTCACTGGGACACCTGGGTGGCTCTCTGGTTTAAGTGTCCTACTCTTGGTTTCAGCTCAGGTCATGACCTCAGGGTCATGAAATCAGCCCATCTCAAGGGCCCATGCTGGGCTCTGCATGGAGTCTGCTTGTCCCACTCCCTCCTCCTATACCGCTCCACTTCTCTCTCTCTCAAATAAATAAATAAATAAAATTTTTAAGAAAAAAGAGGCTATTTACATTAGTTAAGTGATTGAGTGTTTCTTTTTTCCAAAGTAACCTAATTGCAGTATTCAACATGCCAGAAAAAATTTTTTCTCAAGGCAGGAAAAAAGTCTGAAATAACACTAAAGCTCTTTTCTTGCCTTTGTTTTTATAATTAACTATTCTTATTTGTCATTTATTACCCATTTATTTTTCAGTTATAATTTCTTGGATTCTTGTGAAATTGTGTGTCATTGTGTGGTGGAGGTCATTTGTTTGCTTATAATGGGACAACCGATTATAGTTACATGATTCTGAAACAGCAACATGTGTTCTTTATAGAAATTCAAATTCTACCAAAAATTAAAAACAAAATGTAGAGCCATCACATGGAAATCTATGACTCAGAAGTAACTTCCATCAATCTGGATAACCACATTTATCAGACATCTCTCCATGTATGTATGCCAACATACAGGTATAGTTTTAAAACTTAATAATGAGTGTGTTCATATTTAATATGTTGTTCTGTAACCCTTTATTCCTCCCACTTGGACACATATCATGGACATCTCTTCATGTCAGTAATTATAGAATTATGTCATCATTTTAATTTTTTTAAGTAGGCTCCATGACCACTGTGGAACCCAACACAAGGCCTGAATTCATGACCCGGAGATCAAGACCTGAGCTGAAATCAAGAGTTAGATGCTTAAGTGACTGAGCCATCCAGATGCCCCATGTCATCATTTTATTTATTTTTTTTAAAGATTTTATTTATTCATTTGACAGACAGATCGCAAGTAGGCAGAGAGGCAGGCAGAGAGAGAAGGGGAAGCAGGCTCCCTGCTAAGCAGAGAGCCCGATGCGAGGCTCCATCCCAGGACCCTGAGATCATGACCTGAGCCGAAGGCAGAGGCTTAACCCACTGAGCCACCCAGGCGCCCCATCCATGTCATCATTTTAAATGGTTGTGCTATTTCCTACCACATGTGGGTTCCATAATTTATTTACTCATTCCCTATGGATGAATATTTTTTCATTATTTTGAAACATATTAGTGCATAAATCCTTTTACATTTACAGGAATAGTATCTTAGGATAAAGTCTTGAACATAGCATTCCTGGGCCAAATGTTATGTGTAATTGACATGATGACACATATTGACCAACCATCCTTCCACAAAAAAATTGAAGCAATTTTCCTTACTACCAACAATGTCTGAATGTGTCCATTTTCCCACTCTCATTGATACAAGGTCTAGAAGTTTTATATATATTTTGTCAACATTTTAGATTTTTAAAATGTTGATTTTATTTGTAGTAAGTGATAACAAACACCTTTTCACATTTATTAAGCATTTGTATATATTTTGTTTTTTTTCTGAATTGCCTTTTTGGCCAATTTTCCTATTGGATTTTTTGTCTTTTTTTTCTGGAAGAGTTCCCTCATCCCATTTTATGAGTTCTCTGTTTAATAAGGATACAAAACTATATATCTCATGTGGATTATAAATATTTTTCTTAGTTTTTCTTCTATGTTTAATCCCTTTAAGAGAGATTTTTAGTTCTTCACATCAGAAAGATTTTATTTTTTAAGATTTTATTTATTTATTTGACAGACAGAAATCACAAGTAGGCAGAGAGGCAGGCAGAGAGAGAGGAGGAAGCAGGCTCCCCGCTGATCAGGTATCCTGATGTGGGGCTGGATCCCAAGACCCTGGGATCATGAACTGAGCCGAAGGCAGAGGCTTTAACACACTGAGCCACCCAGGCGCCCCAGAAAGATTTTTTTTTTTTTAATTTTTTATAATGGTAGTAGTAATTTCTTTGCAACATAAGGAAGTTTTTTATTTTTTACATCTTGAAACTCTATTTTTCTTATATGGAATATAAGACATAAGTTTCACACATATTTGTGATATGCAAACACTTTGCATTTACTTTGATTCTGTTATTTTGGTATTACTTTTATTTGAATTATATCTTTATGAGTAGGAACATAAACTTACAACTAATGAATTTACTGTTTCTTTCCCATTACAGATGTATTTTTCTCTGAGTCTAGATTAATGCTAAAGACTCAAAATTGGCTAATTTGAGAGAATTTACTTAAAATTTAAAAATTAAAAATGAGAAAAAATAATTTCATTTGTCCACAGATGAAAATTTGCATAGTAAACTATGATTTGTGGTGACATTTTACATGTTTTGTTTTATTCCCTTCTCAGAACCACCCTGTGAGTTGGGGACCATGGTATCTGTTTTATATGTGTGAGAAACTGGGGCTCCGGGAAAATGACATGAAATCATTTTAAGACATAAAAATCATAGAACTAAGAAACAGATGACATGATAGGATTTGAATTCATGTCTCTTGAATGCAAATTGTGTATTGTTCCTTTTTTTAAGATTTTAAAAAATTTATTAGAGAGAGAGTGCGCAAGCAGGCAGAAGAGAGAGGAGATGCCCTCATGAGCAGAGAGCCTGCCGTGGAGCTCGATCCCAGGACCCTGGGATCATGACCTGAGCTGAAGGCAGCTGCTTAACCAACTGAGCCACCCAGGCACTCCAAATGGTGTATTGTTCTTATTTAATTATTTTCCATCCTAATTTTACTTTTTCACTCTAATAAAAATGAAAAGGAGGTGTTTAAGGACTAGCTTGTCTAATCATCTGTAGGTAAGTGACTACTTAAAATGAATATGGCAGGAAGATATTGTTACTGTATCCACAAAGGGGTCTGACAACCAGAGGCTGATGTAGCTTGAGCATTTAGTGAGTGGAAGGATACATTGAATTGTCACCCTTGCTTTAGAAATTTTGGCCAATCAGGGCAATTCCCTACAGTCACACCCCATTGCTGCTGAGAGCCGGCATCAGGTCCCTGATGAATTCCTCCATGGAGCTAATTACTTGGAAAAAGTTAGGAGGCAGAGATGAGCATCCCCGGTGGAATTTGCTCTTATCCTACCCAGCTCTGCCTCAGCCCACCAAGGTATCAAAACTGGTATTTTCCCAAAGAGGCCATGTCAACTCAGGGTAACTGAGGGTCATCATATTAACAAAATCAGAATCTGGTGGAAGGAACACTGAAGAGAGGCCAGAATCCACCCACCAAGCCTACAGAGGTGAAATGAAGTCCTTCTGCCTGTTACCAGAAGATGCTCATCCTTATCAAGGGGGTACGTCTTGATGCTGACTTTCTCTGTCAAAGGGTTCCTGGTCACCTCTCCTCTCCTGCCATCATCCTTCTCTCTGATCACAACCCGGGCAGTGGGGGCCCATTTCTCAAAACATCCCTAAACTCAACGTCCTCAGTGAGTCACTTTCGATTCCTGAGCGGGTGTTAGCACAACAGGATGTCCCCCTGATGCTTTATCAGCTCTGTCTCCTTGGCTGTTTTTTCCAGCGAGAATTTCCATGGTACCCTTTCTCAGCTATATTCACTGTAGTGTAGTTCTCCTGAAAGCACTTTCTGAGAGAAAAATTCTACAGAAATGTAACCATTTCTGCTCCAGAATATAGGAATTCTCTTAGGACAGAGATGGAGCAAACCAGGGGTGGTATGGTTGGTGCATAATACAAATGAAAATTCTGTTTTTTGCTTTTACAATAGTTTAGTTTTAAGCAGCTCTCAGTGTGGCTGTCAGTAAGGGGCACCTGTAACTACATTTTTCCCATGCCTGGTCCTATCCAATGTCAAATAGATCATTGACTTTTATTTACTGCAAATTTCCTCCTCTATTTATGAGTGCTTCTAACAGTGCGCCTTTAAAATCTCGTTATTTAGTTGTGAATACCCAAGAGGCCACTTCTTTTCTGAAGAATCATGGTACTTGAGATGAAGAGGAATGCTCCTGAGACAAGGGTTACCTGACGTAGCAAGTAAAAATATAAGCTTAAATGTGAATTTCAGATAAACAACAAATATTTAGTATAAGTACATCCCAAATATTGCATACTTATTTCTGGGACATACTTATACCATGTGCAATATCTTACTAAAATTATTAAAATATTCTATTAAAAATTATTCACTGTTGAACTGAAATTTGAATTTGTTTAGGTGTTTTATATTTTATCTGGCAATCCTATCTGAGATCTATTTTCATACTCTACAGAGACCAGAGCTGGACTGTGTCAGAGTAAACAGCACATTTTTAACTTTCCCAATAAGTGGAGAAGTAGAGTGGTAGCCTTTCCTCACTAAAAATGGCACAGAAGAGCTATTAGTTCAAATACACACATCTGCTTAGGACTGACCCATTGTGCTACCTCAGAATGAGGGTGCACAAGTTTTATCTGTTTGATAGTGTTGTATATATCATTACTTGAAGCTACCCATGGCTACTTTTGGAGGCAAGCATTTTAATTAATTGCTATTCATTTGTACTTCTTCCCTGAGGTGATTTTTCAAAATCTTAAACAATAAATCTAATCAGCAGATTCCTGGGTCTATTTAAATACTGACATTTAAAAATTTTTGAGGATGGCAGTGAACATTAATGAGATAGAGGATATACAAGAGAAATAAAATATAATCGCCACTGGAGTTCATAATAATAATAATAAAAAAAAAACTTCTCCAAAGTGTTACATGGAAACACATTTCTTTCGGAGCGTGGTATTTCTAAGCCATGTCTGAAGGTTCAACAAAGGTTTAGTGTTACTAGTATAGACTTGGAATGACTCATATTAAAACAAGCAAACAAATTCTGAATATCAGACTGGAATTTTAATAGACTCTAATCCTGACTTGATTATATACCTAGAATATTAAGGTCAACAATTTTCAAATAGTTGGATAACCTCTTTGATAATGGAAGCCTATTGCCACGGAGCACAGCTGCACTGCCATCCACTGGCCTTAACTTCTTAGAAATGAGGTTTTAGGTCCCCCCGCCTGCATTCTTCTCATTTAAAGAATTAGCATGGTGTGGGCTTACGGTGGGGGAAAAAAGGCTCTGTCATAGCTTTGTTACCACTCCTCTCAAAGTTCTGTAACAGAGTGGTAGATTAAAGATGGCCACAAATTCTTTGCTCTTTTTTTACGTTGAAAAGTGAATAGTTTCCTTCCCCTCGAATCTGAATTGCCCTTAGTAACTTGCTGATCAGTAGAACGCAGTGTAAGTGACATGCTGGGACAATTTTATAAGAAGTTTTTTTGACTTCCACCTAGGCCTCTTGAAATGCTCTCTCTCTGGGAGCCCTGAGTGACTGTGTCATTGCATAAGACCATGTAGCTGGGCAGGCCATGTGTAGAGTTCGGCCTTCCAGCCACCATCTCCATCCAGGCACACATGTGAGTGAAGCCATCTTGGGCCTCCAGACGCCGCCACTCCCCAAGTATTACCAAGGGACTTCGTATTGATGCCTCCTCCAATAGAATAGCCCAGCCAAGCCTGGCTGGAATTCTTGACCCCTGAAATCATGATAGAATAAGATGGTAGTTATTTTAAGTCATTAAGTTTTGAAGGAGTTCATTAAGTAGATAACCAGAACAAATAGTGATGTATTGATCTTTACACTTAAAAAGAGAATGAAGTGGAAGAAAAAAGGGGTGGGCTGACTAGAGAAGGTGAGGGGGAGGAGTGGAATAGAAGATCATTAATGCCTCAAACACAAAAGAAAGATGGGCTAGGAATTTAGAGGACTTACAGCAAATTAAAAAAAAAATCAAGAGTCACAAATTTTTATCAGGTTACTACTGTGACTTAGGGCTACACTCACAACTTGGCCTGACTTCTGAGGGATTCGGAAGGAAAAGAGCAGTAAAGTCTTGCCTCACGCAGATGCTGTGAACAGTAATGAATAAACATGACAAATGAAAATGCTTCAAATAAGAGCTGAAAATGCTAAATATGTAAGGAGCAATCTCTGCACCTACTGAAAATCGTTCATCAGATGATTTCAAATTGAAGGTGTCTCAGGAGAAAATAACTTTAAAAACACAGAGTTTTGCTTTTTGTACTTTTATTGAAAAGGTACATTTAAAAAAATACACAGACATTTTACCATTTACAGATTGCAGATATAGATGCTCTAAAAGAGTTCACTCTATTTTGTTTTATGATATCTCTTGCCCCTGATACCACAAACATTCCAGTCTTGTTGATAACAGTGTAGAAAGGGGGGCATGGGAGCATGACCTGCAACATATTTGGTGAACAGAAAGACAAATTGTTCAATTATAAATTTTTTTAATCTTCTGTACATTATTGCATTAGGGAGCCACAAAATTATGTAGCATCATTACAAATGAAAACAGGTTAAAAATGAAGAAGATAATAATGTAGAAATACATGGATTCATTGTCTCCTTGCAGAATATGCACAAGAGGTGCAAAAATGTGCAACCGAGGGAGCTCTTTTTTTCTGGTTGTATACATTTGCTTAGCAACTCAAACTAGTGAGGAAGCTACAAAATAAGTTAAACAAAAGTAGCAAACAGGTAGTAATTATAGCTATGTTATATGGCTTTCTAGTTCTTTTAAATATCACCAAATAAAACGTGAAATAAAGAAAATACATTACTTTATCTTTTGTTCTCTTAAAGAGAAAATTGAAAGCTACTTTGCTTCCTAACATTTACACAGCAACTAAAAATGTTGAATTCAGACAGGAGATACAGAACTAGTACTACACAGGATACAACAGTACTTGGGTCTAAAACAGTACACAATCCCTGTCGACAATAGTACACCAGAAAAGAAAACGTTGTGATCCGTTGGTAAGATGGTATCCACAAGTAAGCACTTGTGGTCATCTAGTTTTGTTCCACACTAGAATGTGCCCCGTTGGATTCCAGAGTTATTTACAGACGTGTGAGGAAGACCCTAGTTTTCAAGTCTGCCAGGAAAATATTCCTTATCGTTTCTAAGCCAGATCACACCCATGGAAAAGGAGTTGGCGAATGGTATATAGATACATTGTTTTGTTTTCTGACCGATACATTTGCAAGAAACCGATTATCTCAGAGACACAGATCGAATGGGGGAGGGGCGGGGGTAAAGCCTGGGCTGCTCGGGTCCCTAACGGTGGGAGCGGTCCCTAAAAGCACTCTTGAGCCTAGTGAGCTGCTAGTCTTTGGAGTCGGGGCTGGGGTGGTGCGCCGCCTTTGGTGGCCGGGGCAGGTGGGGGGCCGCTACACCGAAGGCTCCCGCCACCGCACCCCGCGGGCCTTGCTCCGGCGGCGGCCCGGGGCGCCGGCCGTCAGTAGGGCGCGAAGAGGATGGAGGCGGGCGTGGCGCGGATGGGCCCGTGGCCGGGCCGCAGCAGCGCGGGGGGGATGGCTGGCGCCTGGAAGAGCGACGTCGACGGCCGGGGCGGCAGCGACAGCGCCGACGACACCGCCGCCGCCGCCGCCAGGGGCGAGGACAGGAAGGCCGGGGCCAAAGGCTTCATCATGTCTTTCTGGAATGCAAGTTTTGCCTGACGGAGGGAAAACACCGGGGGCGGGGTGGGGAGAGGGTTTTGAATAAGCACCGCGGACATCTTTTCGCGACACGCGCGCTCAGAAGTCAGCTTTTAAAAGATCGTGCCTCTCCGAAGTCAAGAAATTATTTTCACAGAGCTGGTTCTCAGAGGCTCGTGGCATACCCTTGCTTCGATTTGTTTCCGTTTCAACTCTTTTTCTGTTGTCTTTGCCCCTGGGGACTAGGACGCGGCAGGGGGAGGGGGCGGAGCCTCTCTGAGTAGATACTAAAGCTATTTTGTGCCGCTTCTTCTCACAAAGAAAAAGCAAACGTACCCGAGGGTTTCCTGCTTAGATAAGGGAGCTCAATTTAAAATTCTGACTACTCCTAACCCACAGTGCAGCGTAGGGAGAGGTTTTCTGGGCGTGGGGGCGGCGGGGGCGGGGGATGCCTGACCTCCACCTTCTCTCTGAAGAGCTGCCCTGGGTGAGGTAACTGGGGTTCGGGGCCTTAGGGCCCCGGTAAGCGGCATGAAAACAAAGTCAGTGTGCTCCTGTCTCTCTGGCCACTTAAAGACTATTCCCTGAAAAACTGCAGCTAACGCAAATTTCTGACGGGAATGATCGTAAGTGTGCTAGAAGCGTTCTCCTTTTAAAGGAATCCCAAGGTGGAATCTTCCTGTGAAGTAAGAAATCAATCCCTAATTTCTCTCTTTTGCAATCAGGAGATGCTTTGCACATTGGATTTGTTTAATGCAGGTAACACCTGCTTGCAGCATCAGATGGAGGCTTTGCAGAAGCTGGGAGCATCGCCTCCAGCTGGCCAATCCCACTTCAACCTCAAATGGAATGCCACACTGGGCTAAGTCCCAGGGAGATTATGAAATCCATCCATCTGGGTATTTACATGACATCTATTGCTGGCGCCCCTGGGTATTTTTGCAAAGAAACTGAAAACAGCACATACCGAGAGCAGGTAGGACAGGCTGAATATCAACATGCCTGCTAGACAGGTTAAGAGACAGTAATACAAACACCCACTTTACTTTCTGGAGAAGGGGGGTGAAAGGGGAGTGGAGGAGGGAGGAGAGGGAGAGTCTCTAGAAGGGAGGGTATTAAATGGATGGAGTTTTGTTTTAGGAAGGCAAGCCCTCTTCCCAGGTTCCACACACTCCAGGATTCCTCAGGATTACTTGTCTTTGTTCCTGAGCCTTTATTTTTCTTTATATGTTAAAGAAGGTAGTCTTTTGAAAAGGTCCTGGTAAAGAATGAGGTATTAACTCTTAAAGAGGTTCAGTTTCTCTTCTCTAAAGCAGCTTCCTTCAAGGTGACCTATAGCGGGGACTACTAAGCAGTTCCTTTTAAACTTCCGCCTATGAGGATTATTGAAATTCAAAACCTTTCAGGGCCAGTTAGTCCCCAGGCCCTCCTAACCCACGGTCTTTAAGGTGGACCCACAAAACAGGTGAGCAGGTGAGGTGAACTTACTGCTAAAATGCTTGGGCTCCGCTGGAGTTTGTTGTAAGGGCTGTATTTCGGCTTCAGTGGTTTCCCTGCAACTCGATCCTTATGCCTTCGGCTAGAAATGTGCTGAAAAAGGTTGGATGCATTAGCTGAATCTAAATGTGAGCTTTACTTTATTCCACGTAAAATGTATGTCCTAAATAGAGGTAGTGGGTTGCTCCATTCCCAGTTCTGGGTTCGCACGTCCAAGGTGGTGAGAGTATGACCACCTTGCTCTCAGCATTCAGATCTGCTCCCCACTCAGTTGTAATGCTTCTCTTCCTTTCCTTTCTCTGGAGTACTTACCCTGTTTGGCCCGTTTTTACCGTCATGACTGATGAGCCTGTCTCCCCAACCAGATTTTGGTCTTTGAAAGACGGGCTGAACATCTTGTCTTCCAGAAGTTCCTGCTCGACTGACTACAAACTCCAGGTTGAATGCTGTGCTCACCTAGCCCAGATCTGACGTATAATAAAGATGCACAAGTATTTGGTACTAACTTTTTCTTCCATAGCACCTGCACATCATATATTGTATACATCGTAGAAAGATTAGTAAGTTTATCCGTGAGCATAGTGGGAACCATTATATAGATTAGATACACAAGCCAGTGGTGACCCAAACAACAGTGAATACTAATTCAAGATACATTACCTGCTTGAGTTGAATTTCTGAATTAACATGAACATCACAGATCTCACAATGAAATGTCTTGTTCTGAAGTCCTGAGCCCTTACTGCCATTCTGCATCTTTAACCTTGATCCAGGTCTAGGATAGGACTTAATTGGACCAGCCCCGTTACGAGCTTCAACCATGGTCTTGTGTTTAGAACCTAAGGCAGCAAGAGACATATAATAAGTAAATAGCTATTTAAGAACCGAATAGAATATATGTATAGCTCTGTGTTTTCTTATCCTTGAGAAGTTTATCTTCTCATTGCTTTAAAAAATTTCTCATTGCTTTAAAAAAAATCATTTTAATGCTGATTATAAACACTTTTTATTTATTATAAACAATCAGGCTGATTATTCAACACATTTTTGTGTAAAAAGGGGGAAACATGAGTATATTATGAAGAAAATATGTAAAATATAGAGAAGCATAAAAAAATAAAGATTACCCTGTATTTTCACCACTCAGAGATAACCATGGTTATCATTTTATTTTTTTTCAGGTTTTATTTTGTCTATATACTAAAAATATACATATTTTCAAAATTGGGATCATACTAGTTATATATGCTGAAAATTTCACGCAAATCATATACTTTTTTAAATAATTACACTTTGATGACTGAGTAATATATTCTCTCTCTTGGATTACTATAATGTATTCGACATTACCCTACTGAGGGACTTTTAAATTGTTTCCCTTTTCTTCTAAGTGTGTTGCAGTGAGTATTGTGCATGGATATTTGTCTTCATTTCTGTCACTTCACCGTAATGAGTTTTGGGAAATATTAGATGCTTTTGAGAAAATCAAGAACAGAGCAAGTTTTATCTCCAATTTGCTTTAAACTTTTGCCTTGCTGCTTCCAAAATTATTATATCATACTTTTCTTAAAATCACTCCTTTGAATCAAAAAAGCAGAGAAGACAATGAACAAACCTAACGTTTGAACAACAAAAGATACGGTATTCTGCTGGGAAAAAGTTGGGTTTTGTTATAAACACTATTTAAATTCAAGTGATAGCTGCTAACCTGTGTTGTGTGCCTCTAGCTGTGACAGGGAGTTCACAGCCACTTTGCATAGTGAACAATACAGTAGTTTTTTGGCTTTTTCTTCTTCTGATTCAGAAACAGTACCAGGAGCTCCATTTGTGCTCTTCGAGGGAGAAGTGGCTGCTCCAGGTGGCAAGGTTGCTGTGCCAGATTTGAGGAGATACGAGCCCCCTTCAGAGCCTGATGGCTGACTGCAACTGTTGACTTTTAGCTTCCCTTTGTCTTCTAAGAGAGATACAGAGAGATCATATTGAAGCTTCATATATCGTATCGACACATGGAAAATTGACATAGAGGAATTAACGATAGAAAATGGATTTCCGCATATAGTTTTTAATCTCCAGCACAGATTTTAGTTCATTGAACTTGACTGAAAAAGAACTCCATGCCATCAGTTTCCAATATCACCTCACCCCAAGATTATGATGACTTATGAAAAATGACTTTTTTTCCTCCCACTGGTAGCAGGTAATTTTCTGAGATCTCTGAGTTGTAAATTATGCTCCAGGGAAGTTTTTAATGTAGAGGAAAACTAACTTCTTTCCAATACGAGTACATGATATGTTGGTAATGTGAAATAAGTCATTCATCAATGGTAGTTTCATTTGACTATTCATGCTTTCATTATGACATGAATATAAAGTTAAAATTTAATTTTTATACTAAGTTAGCATTTTAACTTTGGGGTTTTGGGATAGAGGTGAGGGAAGAAACATGGTTAATTTTGGTTATGGTTAGTTAAGCTTTTGCTGCTCTTTGAATGGCAAAGCAATGTATTTAAAATACAAGATGCAAAGACTTCATTCATTATATTTATGCCCGCCAGTTTAAATTCTAAGGTGTTTTTTAATTTTGTTTTGTTTTTTGATAAACTCTACCCCCAACATGGGTCTCAAACTCATAACCCTGAGATCAAGAGTCACATGCTCTACCAGTTGAACCAGCCAGGCGCCCCTAAAATTTTAAGTAATGACATTAACCATAAGCACATATGAGAATTAGCCAAATCATTTATAGACATCTTGGCATTTTGATCATGTAGCTCCTAAATGGTTCTAATTCTCAAGGCCCGTGTTGCAAGCTATAAGAAGGCTCAGAGTGACTTTAACAGAATTTCACTCTTCAGGGTCCATTTGCTATTCAAGACAGGTTCTGTACAGTGGTCCTTTGGGAAAGAAACTGGAACTTCTTAGGCAACAGCTCAATCCATCACACATTTAAGTTGAGTAGAGCTGGTGCTCTCAGAAAATGTCCATTGATGTGTTGATAAACTCTTATTAAGAGGGGAAGGAAATTAAAACTGAAAACGTATTTGTTAATTGTCCTAGCTAATTTAGATCTGTGTATCATGGGCCTGGATCACCAAGAGGGAAAGAGTAGGGGAAGAGCAACACAATAGTGTGTGTCTTTTCTGCAGATGGGGCAAAGCCAAAGGTTTGATATGCATCAAAAATAACGGGATATCATATTTCTACCAGTTTGATTTCAGGATCAACAGTTGATTTCCATTCCTTTTCCTGCACTGGATACATCCAGGTCAAGAATAGCAGGGATTCTATAGATGAATTCCAGATCTGGATGGTGTTTGGAATAAGTAAATGCTCAGGTTCCTTTTTTATCCCTGGGTCTTACAATGTATATTCCTTTTCAGCAAGTTTATTAAAACTTCAGGATGCCGTGAAGTATGATGGAAAAGATCTTAGACTTTTACTAAACTGACCTTCGTAGTATGAGAGAAGGAAATAAAATCAGTCTTCCTAAATGGTAACAGTAAGTAAATTAGATTGAAGATTGTTTAAGGCTTGGAACTCTCTCATCTATAAGGATCTTTCACAATGATTTTACAGCATTACAGAACTCACAGAGCAATGAAATAATTCAATAATCTTAACATTTGCCCCTATGGAATTACTTAGTTTTTTGTGATGGAACTCAAGTTATTGCATAGCAAAATCTTTGCTTCAGGCGTTTCATAAGATGTTTCAAATAAATTTCTCCTAAAGAATCTGACCTGTTTTAGTCATTTACTCATTCTCTCTCTTGTTCGTATTTATTTTATTGTCTCTTATATTGATCTCCCTCATATCCTCTTGTATTTATATAGAATGTTACAATTTACAAAGTGCGATCACTTACATTATCTTATTATCTCTCAAAACAAACTTGTGAAATAGGTAAGATTGAAAATAATTATTCCCATGTTAAAGATGAGAAAACTCAGGCTCCTCAAAATTGAATAATGTCCCGAAGATTAGTAGGTGGCATAAATGAGCATGATGTTTTCTCTAACTGTTCACTGGGTAGTATATTCATCTTCCTGTACAAAGGGTGGACTTCATATGGCATTAACATTATAAAAGGCATACAGTAGTCACTGCAGATGTGGTAAAGCTGTTGCTTTCTTTAGTTTTAAAGCATATTTGCCTTAAATGAAAATATTTAGCCTATTCAATAATCATCTGATTCAGAGAAGATTGACAGAATTATCTTTTTCTCTCTATTCCTGTTTAAGAAAAATTAAACATTTCCTTTCCATGGCTCCTTTTCAAAAGAGGTCATTTATTCATTAACAAATGCATATTAACAAGATGCTAGTTGCTGACAACGTGCTAGACACGGAAGAGAATAGTGAATAAAGTAGGTATAGACTAAGAAAATAGAAGTATAGCCGGGAAAATGAGATTAGTCACTCAGAGATCTCTAATTTATGACAGAAACTGGTAAGAGGTATGGGAGCATGGAGGAGGAAATAATTAATTCTGGCTAGAAAAAAAGAGACATTCTTCATAAACAAAGTTGTATTTTGGCCAGGTTTTGAAGGTCAGATTTAGAGAAGCATAGGAGGAGGTGAGGAGTAGGAAGGGAACGGTTGGAGGTGGAAACATGAGGAAATGCTTGGGTGTTAGAAAGCTTGGGGGTTGGGCGCCTGGGTGGCTCAGTGGGTTAAGCCGCTGCCTTCGGCTCAGGTCCTGATCTCAGGGACCTGGGATCGAGTCCCGCATCGGGCTCTCTGCTCAGCAGGGAGCCTGCTTCCCCCTCTCTCTGCCTGCCTCTCTGCCTGCTTGTGATCTCTGTCTGTCAAATAAATAAATAAAATCTTAAAAAAAAAAAAAGAAAGAAAGCTTGGGGGTTGCTTGTTGAATACCTGCTAACTCAGCATAGGTGATGGCAACAGGTGTAATGAGAGATACTATTATAAAGGTGAGTTGAATCAGAAGGTGGACAGGATCTTAAAACTCGTGAGATGGATAACAAGGGAAGCCATTTTCCTTTAAAAATATTAAGAGATATGGTATGTTTACATAAATTATGTTTTACTTTTTATCCTCTAGATAGGCCAGAGTCCTAATCTCTGTGAATACAGGGCTAAATTTTGACCTTGAAAATGTGTAAATGGTTCCATCATATTCGGGGAATTCTGCCATTGGATTGATACCAGGTAGTCAATAAGGCAGATTCTAAAATCGCCAATGCAATAATGTATTTGAATTTTGGAATTCTTTCCAGATGTACAAATTTATAAGCTTCAAAGCCAAATTTTTTTTATTTCTCATTTTAATTGTTTTATATTGTTATCAAAATCCATCCTGTTATTTTTGTTTCTTTTGGCATTTTTTAAAAGCCTCCTTATTTTGTGTATTTGAAAGTTTAATGAATGTACTGTTTACTTCTGTTTCTTTTAATAAAGATACATGTCATCTGGAACTTCTGGTTCATGTGAATTCCATTTTCAAGTATTCCCCCACCTAGTGTTAATTAGCAGGTCTTCTGACTGCCTTCATTATTTTCTGATTACTCAAATGCCTTCGGGTTTTATCCTACAAGACTTTGAAGCAAAATTTGCTTAGCTATATCAGAATTGCCCTTTAAAACAAATATCTGTAATTTATGCCTCCAAGCAAATTTAATTCTTCAAAGTAGCTGTCCTGGAAGGTTCCACATTGATTTGCTTATTTTCCAAAGTTCTAAGCATTTTGAAAACCTCCCATTTTGGAACGGTTTTCATATCTAATCAATAAACCAGGTGAAGGAAATCAGTCTTCAAAACTTATTCGTCACACACACACACACACACACACACACACACACACAAAAACTTATTCGTCACAGCTATTTTTTACGACAAAACTTTACCTAGTTTAACCCACCTGTTCATCAAACTTAGCATCTATATTCCTTAAACACAGCTTCAGAGGACTAATCAGCTAACACAGAAGATGAAGAGAACATGCCAGGGGTTCTGGAAGCAGCTTTCAGAAACTAATCCTGTTGGTAACTAGAAGACTGATGTCCATCTATATGTCTTAATTTAAAAAACAATCGAAGAAATACTAGAACTACATTATAGATCTTATATTTTGAAGTAGAACTTTGGAAGCTATAACCAGTTTTTCTGATTCCACTTACAAGGTTTACTCTTCAGTTTAATGTTACTAAGCTTTTTCTAACTGGGTTTCAATGGTTTAATAACAGATACATATGTTATATAATAAATTTGTGTTCAGTGTAGAAAATAAAGTCAGACAAACATTTTTAAAAAATCACCCATGATTCCATCACCCAAAATAAGCTTTTCCTGTAAAGCACCAGATGGTAAAAATATATTAAGCTTTGTAGGTCATACTGTTTCTGTTGCAACTATTAAGCTTTGCCATTATAGCAGGAAAGCAGGGACCAACATGGCTGTGATCTAATAAAACTTTATTTACAAAAATAGGCAGCAGGCTGACTATTTATGTTTAGCCCACAGTTACTACTTTGCCAAACTTTGACCTAGATTATTATAATGATAACTGTTACTTCACACTATTTAAACAATATTATATGTGACTAGACAGAGACAGGTGAATATATATATGTGAATAGATGGAAACATGAGGACACTAACATTTTTCAATTAGCAATAAATCAATAATATCTTTTTTAGGTCAGTAAATGCAGAGTTCGATCACGATTTATAACAAATTATATTTACTTATATGGGTGTACTATAATTTATTCAACTAATTTTCTTTGATATTTGGGTTATTTCTGGTTTGCACTTTTACCATGTTAAAAAGATACCAAATGGCAGTTTGGTTGCCTCAGAATGAAGGACACAAGCCGAAACGGAAAGCAATTGGCATCAAGTATCTCAGCATCTTAGAATAAGTCCCCAAGGAAACCCCCAGACACAAATGTGTAGCATTTCTATGAGGTAGTAGAACTTATCCTGTTACCAACATCCTATCACACACTTCCTAGATTATCTAAGGATCAGAGGACTCAGTGACATCATGAGCTTCTGTCCTGATTGGATGCTCATCAATCTAGCCAAAGTAGTAAAACCAGAAGTACATGTAAGAAAGGACACTGGCATTTCATTTTTCAGTCTGGCAACTTCGGATGTTAGTCATCTGCCCCCCATACCAGGTGAAGTAGGGAAAAGGAAGGTTGGGGACAGATGAGCTGGACCAAAAATGGTCAGAAGTGTGGGACCTATAATCTCACTTTGGCATATCAAGGTTGAATGAGTTTTCTTCGGGTCAATAGGACATCTTGAAAGGCAGTCAGGCTTAATCCTTGTTACTGATAACTGACAAGAAGGCTGAGCATCAGGACCCTGGCAGCAAGAGACAGAGGAGTGGACTTCTCTGGTGGCAGGACCTACAGAAGGATTGGAAGAACCACATGAAGACCTTACACATGGTCCTCCAGAGAGAGGAAGCGTCCGGACACCTACCATGCAGAGGGCATCAATGACTGTCATTAAGTACAAAAACATTTGTCCTTTCTTCTTTAGTTCCTACTCCTATCTGTAACAATTGGAAAGGGCAAGCACTAGAAATTATAGGATGGGGAAGAAGGGAAGAGCAGACAATGCCCCTTCCCATGGCCCAAGCTGAGACAGGAAGAAGGAAGTGCTCAGTTGGATAAGAGCTTTAAGTTTCAGTAAGACCAGACTTTCTGATATCTGATCTTTGACGAATGAAAAAGGGATAGTCAACAGAGGAAACAGGCAATCACGTTTACTCCACTGAATTCATAAATTCAGTAAACTGGTTTTATAAATAGCATTGTATATAGACATCTCTGTATACTTGCCTAATAATTTCCTCAGGACCTAAACTCTGAAGGGGAATTACTGGCACAAAGGGCACGTATGTTTTTGAACTTGTGATGCACATTGCCAAATTGTGCCCCAGAATGGTTACACAATACTCTCAAAGCTCTCTGTCCGTAGTGTGCCAGCTTCTCTGTGTCTTTATCAGCCAAAGTATCCATTGCCTTTGCCAATCTGACAGATTAAATATAATAACTCATTTTTAATTTGATTTGCATTTTTATATCAAAAGGTTGAATATCTTTTCATAGGATTAATGATGATTTGTGTTTCAAAGTGATTTTTTAAAAAAAATTCTTAATTCTGAAAGGGAGCAAACTTTTGAACTAAATGCATTTTTGACAGTTAAAAAAATTTTAGCCATAGTAAGAAGTAAACTTTACCATAATAGCAGGCTTTCTCTTATACACAACTAGTAATGTTGTTTGGAACATGGTTCTTAGAAGCTGAATTCTGAGCCTCAATACTATTTAGGGAAGTATGCTTTTATGTAAAGCAACAAATTGGCCTAATGATCACTCCAGGAAGTTATATCTTACAGCGACAGAAGTAACAATTATAATCCCAAGTCAATGGCTGACATGAATTGAGTACTCACTATAGACCAAGCACTGCATTAAGAACTTCTATTCATTATCTCATTTATTTTTCACATAAACTAATGTGGTTGTTACTGTTACTATCTGTACCATTTAATTTCTTTTTTTACTGAGGTATAACTTATAAACTGTAAAGTACATAAAGTTTAATGAATTTATACATATGCATACATTTGTTGAACAGAAGATATAAGACCTGTAGGAAATACAGGATGCAAGATACTGATACATAAGATATAAAGCTGTAGATGTTTCCATCTTTCTAGAGGCTCCCCTGAACCTCCAATCAGCTCATACTCCCTCTCCCTCTAAGGTAACCACCATTCTCATCTCTATCAACTTAGATCAGTTTTGCTTATTTTCGAACTTCACAGAAGCCAAGTGTATGGCTTCTTTCACTCAACGTGTCTATGAGATTCATCCACGTTGTTGTACATAGAACTTTGTTTCTAAGAGCTGAAGAGTATTCCGTTGTATGACTATGCCACCAGTAATCTATTTTGCTATTGATAAGCATTTGGAATGTTTTCAGTTTTGGGCTATTTTGAATAATGCTACCATAAACCCATTTATATGTGTTTCTGGTAGACACAGATACTCATTTTTGTTCAATGTATATACATGGGAGTGGAATTGCTGGGCCATTAGCCATCTCTCTCCTATCTATCTACCATCTATCTCTATTGAGCCTCAGTAGATTCTAAAGACAGTTTTCCAAAATGGTTGTGATTTATATTCCTGCCAGCAATGTGTGAGAATTCCAGCTGTTGTACACCCTCCCCAGCACATGGTATCAGTACTGTCAGTTCTTTTGGTTTTAGCCATTCAAATGGAGGTGTGGCGGTGTCTCAGTGAGGTTTTCATTTGTATTTCTCTACTGACTGATGGTATTAAACACCTTTGCCTATTTTTATTGGCCAATTATATGCCTTCTTTTGTGAAATGCTTGGTCAAATCTTGTGTTGTTGTTGTTTTTTAGCCTGAGAAAAGTGCTCAGGAAACCAAGGCCACAACTTTAACAGAATTGTTCTTTGTGCTTTCTGAGGTCACTGAAATATACTGCTGGTCACTTCTTTGTACAATTACATTTTCCTTTTTATACTTAATATTTCACTAAAAAGAATTAGCAACAGAGGCATGCAGTGAAAAGACTGCTGGTCATATTCTTTCTTGCATTCACAAGCACCTTGTCCAACATCTCATTATTGTTTCAAAAAAACAAAGCAATGTCCGCATTACTGCTTACCACTTATTAAATCAAGTTAGCTCACTTTCATAAGGAATTCTGAAATCATTCTCCTGTTTTATCTTCCCACTTTCTGAATAATGAGAAATTAATGGGTGTCAGTCACAGTGTGTGCTTCCTTATGAGTTGTGCACTCTTGTGAGAAGTGAAGCTAAAAAGCCTGTGGTGCTCTGTGTCAGACCAAAAAACAAAAACAAACACAAACACAAAACAAAACAAAAAACCAAAAAACCCCAAGCCCCTGAAACACTGCAAACCTGTATGCTTGTTGATTGGTGTGCTGTGGAAGACTTCCTCACCATTGGCTTCATTTGTCCCTTCCTTATCTATACATTTGACACAGTAAAGGTGATGGAAACCACCAACTGATGACATATTTTAAAAGTTTAAAGTGGAATTACATTCAGACAGTTAATGGATTTGTGTGTGGGGCGGTGGGGAAGGCAGCAGCACACAATCTGCAAGATGAATAAGCCAATTTGGTACCTTGGCGTTCTTTGCAAAACAAAATGTAATAAGAGGTGTACAGATGTTACAGCATCACTATGTTGGTAGACGCACAACGAAAGGGGCATTCATTTCTAGTATAACAGGTCTGCACCTGTCTAAAGGAGCAGGAAGAAAAGACCAACATTGCAGATAATGATCAGAAAAAACAGTCAGTTCCCCCCTTTTATTTATTAAATGTTTTCCTGAAAGGTATGTGCAAAAAGATCTTGGAAAACTTGGTAATAATTTGAATGCACTATTTAAAAGAGTGGTTTTTTTTTCAAATTTAAATTTTACTTAATTAACATACAGTGCAATATTGGTTTCTGGAGTAGAAATCAGTGATTCATCACTTACAAACAACACCCAGTGCTCATCACAAGTGCCCTCCTTAATCCCCATCACCCATCTAGTTCATCCCCAGCCACCTCCCTGTAGCAATCCTCAGTTTGTTTTCTATTGTTAATAGTGTCTTATGGTTTTTTTCCCTCTTTCCCCTTTTTTAAAGAATTTTTTGAAAGCATGGCTCTCTTGGCAATGCAATAACCACCTATCCTTATTTTAAAATTTTATAATCTTACAGATTAGATTTGCTTAAATTAGAAACATATATAGTGAAAACTTATATAGCTGAAGAACAGGTCAATAAATAAGACAAACAAAAAGGAAAAGAGTGATTCTATAAGGGGAATAAACACAGTCAGTCAGCCTCCCCATGGAAAATTTGTCCTTCTTCTTAAGTTCCCTACCATTATCACCAGCCTCTCATTAGCAAACGTCTGGTGTGTTGTTTCTTACAGAAACGAGGAAGCTGGATGAGTTTGTCCCTGTTACCTTTTCTTCCATTTGCCCCTATTTTCTTTACATCTCTGAGGAAAAGGTGTATGCTTCCATCTGTCTATCTTTTACACTTTTTCTCTATTTCCTATAGTTCTAGCTATTTTTTTTTCTACTAGTTTCTTTCTGTTTACAAAATGCTGAAATTTCCGTGTTCCAAAAGTCATCCCCTGACTTGGTTCATTCCTGGAGTCTTCCACCTGTCTTCCCTTTGATGCAGAACTTGAAGTGGCCATGTGAAGTGGGTCTTCTACTTCCTTTCTTCCTGTTTACCCTTACCCACCTGAAAAACCAATGGTCTCTCTTCAGTCTTCTCTTGTATTGGCCCCAAATTCCTTCTTGAAGTGCTTTTCCTTCTAGATGTCCACAGACACTGGCCTTGCCTGGTTCTCCTTCAACGTCTACCACAGTCCCCTTCATCAGCTCCTATTCTTTTGCCTAGTGTTGGCATTCCTCAAGATGGCGCCCTTACCCTCTTTCGGATGTCATATGATCTAATTCACTCTTACAACTTCTACCACATTGACATAGATTCCTAAATCTGTAGGTGAAATTTCTACCTTCCTCACAGGAAGTTCAAGATCCTTTTCCCCTAAGAGTCTGTGGGACATCTATTTTAGATGTTCCATGGGTATTTCAAACTCAACCTGCCTGATACTAAATGAATGATCTCCACCGAGGGGCCATACCAAGTAGTCCCCTTATCATTCAATGACATTACTAGTTACACATCAGAACTGTCAGCAATGACTCTTAAATTCTTCCTTCTCTTACCCTCTATGTTTAACGAATGACCTAAGTTTATTGATACTATCTTCTAAATATTTCTTCTATCAGCCTTATTCACTCTTTATCCAGCAGGCATTTCTTTAGCATCTATTATGTGCCACTGCCTTATTTCAGGCCCTCATCCTCTGTGGATTGCCATTAAACTTCTTTCTAGATCTTGCAACTTCTAGTCCCTAAGCTCACATCCTCCCTCCTTTCCTTGCCTATGCTCTCATAATCCTTTTCATATAATTATATTTTGATCTTGCATTAACTATAATTTTTCCACAGTTACAGTTATTACCAAGATAGAGAGATTCTTGAGTCCTGCAACAATGTCCTAATTCATCTTTGTGCCCAATGTACAGAAAGCTACAGGTGGGCAATTAGTATGTTGAAATAAGGAATGTTCAATTCAATGCAATGCCTTTTAGCCTCACAAGTAAAAATACCAGAAATTCACTGTTAATGGCTAAATCATAAAATGAAGTAAATATAGAGAGAACAGACATTTCTGCTGTTGATTACGTAAAATACTTGTATCATTGTTGGAGATATATATAAGCAATCAATATTTAATGTCATTTGAGGTTGAAATAATTCTCTTAAGAATGGGTCTCCTTGACATGTACTAGGGCAGAATCATAACAACAGGTACATTGTGTCAGGTCCAATATTTTGATTTGATAAAATGAACAAATCTATAGATTTTACTATTTTACTATCTTCTTTATTAGGAATCCTATATAAGCTTACACAGAAACAACAAGCCTGTACCTATGCCAGAAAAATCTAAAGCACCTGTGAAAACAAAAGAGAATCAAAGTATAGCCATCCTCTTTGCAAGTTAACTGATTCTCATGGCAAGGTTTCAGTCATAGCAACACTGTGGGTCTTATGTTTGTAGCTGAACAACCCATTTTAGCAATGTTGTAAGCAGTCATTAACAAATAACGTCTCAATATATTCATCTGAATTGTCAACAGTTACATGATTGATATGTTTATGCAATAATATTCTTTAAGAAATTCCAAGTACTATGATTATGCCATTATTTCATTTTCTCCACTCTTTTAGGTAATAGATGTCCATTACTGAAGGCGACATTTTGCAGGCTTTGTATCTTAGTGATGATAGCACTCATGGCCTACTCAGATCCCTAAGGCCCATAACCTTTATGCCACATGGCCTGAGACTGACCCAGTACACTTGGAGTCTTCTAGCACCATTTAGCTACTTCCAAGTAGATTTCCTCATTTAGATTTGATCTAACTCCAGATGTCCCCAAGCATTACCCAGCATAGTGCAGACTGGTTTATCTCACAACACCTACTAAGTTGGTTGACTTGCTTTATTAGTCACAGGACTTCTTTGTTGGAAAATGTCTGATCTCAATGCCTCACTTGGAGGGTGAACAGCTAAACAACCTTTGGAAACAGAAAGCATTCCCTATATGGCTTATGCCATTTTGCAGACATGGAAAACAAAACAGAGTACTGTCTGTCATATCAATTACAAGCCCAGAGACACAAGTAGCCAAGAAAAGACACAGAAACTAAAGTTAGTTTTAAAAATTCTCAGAGCACTCAAATATTACACACTGGGTCAGCTGTGGCTGTGGGGCCCTTCCCATCTAAGGCTGCAGTACCATGCCTCCAGCTAAAGCCCGGAAACTCTGCCTGTTCAAACACGGTGGATCACTGTGAAGCTTGCTAATTCCTAATTAACTATGTTTATGACTGATTTTCATATCTTGGCCTTTAGACTAATCCTGGAATCAGGGAAAATTGTCTATAAAATTGACTCTTCATTGAATCAGAATCTATATATCCTTACTTTATTATTTTTTTAAAGATTTTATTTATTTATTTGACAGAGAGAGAGAGAGGGCACAAGCGGGGGAGGGAGGGGGCAAGCAGAGGGAGAAGGAGAAGCAGTCTCCCTGCTAAGCAGAGCCCACCAGATGCTGGTCTCGATCCCAGGACCCTGGGATCGTGACCTGAGCCAAATGCAGACGCTTAACTGACTGAGCCACACAGGCACCCCTCTAGGTCCTTACTTTAAAAAAAAAACAAAAACAAAAGCTTATTTATTTGATGTAACTTAGGACCCATGAAAGTTAGGAGACCAATTTTCTAAGTTCAAAATAGTCCCTGTACTGTCTTCTGCCAGACTGAGATCCTGAGTTAGGATATCCCGCTCTTTCCTTTTGAAAGCCTGTGTCAGTTGGGGTCTGGCCACTGGGCTGCACCCTGCAGTGATTTTGTGGTCCAATGAAATGACAGTCATTGCCTAGCTCTGCATGACAACTGCCCTGTCGTCCTTCATGCCACTTTGTTGGGGACCAGAACCTGCCAGTCCCACACTCAGATATAAAACAGTGGCATCTCCAAGTATCTCCCTGTTAAAAGCTGGCAGCCCACACTCTGTATCAATGAGCTGGCACGGATTCTAGTGAACATGTCACTTTTCTAAGGGAGTACAAAAGAGGGCTTGTTTGCTAGAGCTGGAAACTAATGAACAGCTTTCTCCTATTTTGTATAGTTTTCCAGCCATTTGACTTATACAATAGAGAAATCATATTTCAACTTCTTCAGGTTGAAAAATTGCCCCTTTTCCAATTTGTCACTGAGAGATGTGAAACAGCTCTTTCTAAGGCAGCTTTATTATGGAAAATAGAATAAGTAACTCCTGTCACTCAAATCAAGTCCCTCAGGGAGTAGGTCCAGTAATGATTCAAAAGCCAGGACTAAGAGTAAAAACTAATTTTCGAGGTAGAATGAGAAGCAAGTTCTTTTCCTTCTAAATGAATGGCCCTTTACAGGGGAAACATTGGTTCACAAGGTATAAGGGAAAACATGTGAATTCTGCTCCTCCCACCTCTTCCCTCTCTAGATGCAGAATTTAGGGGTTAGCTTTGAAGCTCCAGGTAGACTGACTAGACAAGGTAAAGGTCAGCCTGAGAGGTATTGAGGACACAGTGTCTTTCTTCATCTTAAAAAATGTATCTTTATTTAATAGAGACAATTTAAAAAAAAAAAAAACTACTTTCTTCAAATGAGCTCATTGCCTCAGGCTGCTCCAGGGAGACGGTTGTGGGTGGCCACTCTTTAAGGATTATCGGGATACTGTCTGTCCTAAAGAGACAGCTGACTTTCAGGGGCTGGACTGCCCAAGTGTAAGAAAGCTACCAGTCCTTTTAAAAATACACTGCAAAAGCCAATCATACTTTTACATTTTGAATCTAGCATTTGTGCCCAAATTCAATCTGCTGCTCTGTTATGAAATTGTCAAGGCCAACTTTCTATTTAAGGCCTATCGGTTGCAGGAGAAAGTCTGTTGACCATAGAGTGTCTTCTTTTAACATTAAAACTAATGTTAATTCAAAAGACCTGGGCAACCAAAGGGGTTCATCTAGAGGTTCTCATCACCTAGATCCCTTAGGAATACTGTGACATGGGGCCTTTTAGCTACAAATTTCTTTTCCATCCTGCCCTGAGACATATAATAAACTCATCAAGTCATTGGAAGAAGCTAGGCCATAGGAATCCATGGCGCCAGAGAGGTTAAGAACCTCTGCGCTTAGGCCCATCACTTCATGCTGCCTTCCTTCTGTTCCTAGCCATCATTTCAACCACTTTTTTACCAACACCCTAAATTCCCTTCCTTGTTCCCAAGAGTCCTCTCAGTGCTTCAGATATTTAAACCAGGCTGTCTTTCACATCTAAGTCCTGTGGCATACTGGTCCTTCTGATGAATTCCTCTTTCCTTTCTGAAACCGGGGCCCCTGTTTGCAAGGCTACCTTTTTTCCCATCAGGCAGAGGGAGTTTAAATCCTCTGCCTAGGACTTCCTCTCCGTGGACAAGGTCAGCGCCCCTCTCTTTTCATTTAGCTTGTCATTATTTGTTCAACATTTGCTCTTCCAGACTGTATGCTCTCAGGAGGGCACAGCCCTAGTCTGCCTGATTCACTATCACATACCTAGTACCTAGCATGATGCACTGTATTCCGTGGGGGCCTAATAAATACATGCAAATAAATACATGCATGAACAAACCATTTTCTAACTTTTGATCTAGTGTATTACATGCATTTTTCATATTGCTTTCATTTACTCTAAGGCTGCATAATATTGTAGTGAGTGTAAGTACTTTATCGATATAACTTCCCTGATACTGATCATCTTGTTTCTACTTTTCATTAATACAAATACTGCTACAGTAGGCATTTTCAAATGTAATATTTTATTTTTTTTACTTTGTATTTAGAATTATTTCATTAGTATAAATTATAGGTAGAGGAATTTACTGGTCTAATGGAATGAACATTTTTATGTATTTTAAATTTACTGTGATATTGCTTTCTAAAAGGATTCTCTCAATTTAAAATGCCGTAAGTAACATAAACAGATATCTACTAGTGGTTTTTCAAAATACTCAAAAAAAACTTTTTTTTTTTTTTTAAAGATTTTCTTTATTTATTTGAGAGAGAATGAGTGAGAGAGAGCATGAGAGGGGAGAAGGTCAGAGGGAGAAGTGGACTCCCCAAGAAGCTGGGAGCCCGATGCAGGACTCGATCCTGGAAGTCTGGGATCATGACCTGAGCCAAAGGCAGTCGCTCAACCAACTGAGCCATGCAGGCGCCCATCAAAAAAACTTTTATTGGATATTTAATCTTATGGATTAACCAAAGGACTGATAAAATTTCTGTTGAAAGAATAAAATAAATAATTTTTCCTTAACTCAAAATGTGATACCTTAATTAATTTCCCACTTAGTAAAACTATTTTCTTTAATAGCAGAGAACCAAGACAAAGATGTTGTAGGAAAGACAAATTGTTTTAACTTAAATATGGCCATTTTGCTAGATTAATGAGTAAAAAAAATCATAAAACTATGACATAAGTTCAAATATTTGCAAGCAAAGAATAAAATAATCTCTATTATGACAAGAAATTCTAGTATTTATGTCATTTCATATTTGAAGGAAAACAAAGCACATATTTTCTAGAGGCTAACTAGTTAATAGCATACAAAAACTATTTTAAAAAATTGTACACTAAGAAAATTTTTTAAGAGAAGCCAGAAATAAAATGTTTGAGTTGACAAGTTTCTCATTTACTGACATAAATGCTGGCAAGGACTTGTCAGGCAGGAGTGTGTTTCTTATTCTGATCACACTCTCCCTCTCCTGCTCAGTAGCCAACCCTGGCTCCAGCCGGGGCTGCTTCTCCATAGGTAGCACCCAGATTTCTCCCTCCACAAATGGAGATGTGTTGGGATATCCTTTTTTTTAGTACCGTATTTATGTATAGTGCAGGCTGCCGACCTATGAGGTGGGGTAGCCATCTTACTGAAAACAAAGGAAAAAGAGCTAACCAGTGTCCTCTTGCCCTGTCCACACACTAGAGAAGGTGCTACAGCTTCCCCATGAGATTCTTCTGAATGGTATTAATTTAATATATTATATCTATGTGACAGCCACATGCAGGATGAAATACCGGGAGCTGCGGAGGCCAGAGCAGATGAGATACATTAACCAGTGGGAGAATGAGTAAAAAGAAAAGACTTTTCCTCCATTTATAGAAATGTGAGGAAGATCAAGAAGGTCCCTCTAACTTTACATGTCCCACTGGGAGAGTCACGCTCATCAAGCCTTAATGTCTGGAAGGAAAACGCAGTGTAAATAATTACTATGAGATAAAAGAGCAAGTACGTAAAAAGGAATGGAGTACAGGTTAAAGGGCGGGGTTGGGACATTTCTTTGAATAATGGTTGTATTTTTTTTATGGCTAGCATTTATTGAGTATCTGTTATGTGATAGGCACTGAGGTTGCCATTATTGGTTCATTAATCCTGACAATTCCGCAAGGTAAGTCTTAGCCCTCCTGTCTAACAGGTGGGGAAACAGGTTGGTGAACGTGATTTGATTAAGGTTATCTGGTAAGTGAGAAGGGGAGCTAATATGTCTGAACTTCAAGCTCATGCTCTTTTTACTACGTTATATGTACAAGGTAGGTAAATGACACTCAAAAATCATACCCTGGTTAGTATGTCCTCATTCAAAGACACTCAAAACTTGATTTCTCAAAAATAAAACCCGTTGTAAAAGATGGTGGGAATAGAAATCACACAACCTTTCTGAGGTGTCAGACATCTAGAAGTGTCACTTAGTGAAAAAAATCTCAAATAACCTTAAGAAAGCAGTGCGGTTAAAGTTATACACCCTCATCCAAAGGTGGCACAGTATGGTAGTGAATTGGGGCTGCCTGGCAGAGAATCTGGGCTGGAAGCTACCCTATCTTTGAGCAACTCTAAGCCACCATTTCCCCTCACCTTCTAGTATCCATCAGAGGGCTATATCATTATGTAAATTAACATCTATAGAATATTTAGCATATTAGCCTTGGGCACATAATAATCATTCAGTACATGTTAATTATTAGTAGTACGGGTGTTAAAATAATTTTTTGCATCTAATTCTAATAAGATTGATCTGTTTTTCTAGAACAAACTGTAATAGCTGCCCAAAAAAGGGGCACCTGTCACCTTTCAGGGATGGCAGCAAGAAGGGATAGCTCCACAAAAAGAAAAACCCCAAAACTGTAAGAACATCAATAACGGGCATTTTTATTATGCTTTACATTCTGCCAAGTGCTTGCAAAATCTTTTCATTTGATCCATAAAACACAGGGAGACGCAGGGAGAGCATTATTCCCAATTTACATATGAGAAAACAGGCTCAGAGAACATAATGCCTTCTCTGGAGTCATGGCTACTTAAAGAGCAAAGAGTGCCACAGTCTGCAGTTGTGCTGTGCAATTCAGTAGCCATGTGTAGTACTTAAAATTAAATAAAATTAAATATTCAGTTTCTCAGTAGCACAAGCCATGTATCAAGTGCTGAACAGCTACGTGTGGCTCATGGTACTCATGTTAGGTAACACAGATTACAGACCATTTTCATCACTGCAGAGTATTTTACAAATAGAGCTGGCCTATAAAAACGAGGGCATAATACTATTAATGTGTGATATTATGCCCAGTATCCACAACAGTGAGCCTGATTCTCGGAGCAAGAAATCAGAGAAGGGGAAAATATTTTATAAATGTTTCTATGAAAAACACTTTAAGTTTTATACCATAAAGGCAAATTTGTGGGGTACAGTAAGAATTGGGCTGAAATTCCCCAAAGTGCTTAGTATCAGTGCCCCGAACACAGAATCTACAAATATTTACTAAATATTTACTGTGCGATTCTATTTGGTCATCCACCCATCTCAAAAAATATTTCACTATCAGAGAATTCTTCCTGAAGCAAATAAGTGGGATGTCATAAAATATATATAATAACCTTTGTTAAGACCTCAGGGGGCATTTTTGGTGGTGCATTTACAAAATTACTCGATGTACATACAAAATCCTCTTATATTCCCATATCTTGTCAATGCAGAAAGGTTGTAAATAAATGTAATCAAAAGAGATGAATACCAGTTAAAATATGTCTGAAGATGAGAAAATCTTCTGATAGTGTTATAAGCCTTAACGAGGAGATAGTCGAGGTTTTGCTTTTTGGAATGGTTTATAACATATCCCTAGTAAATTATAAGTTAATGGATCCTCAGCAGGTCAGAAGTGAGTCTCAACTTTTGGTTCATTTTCTTAGAGCAATGCTAAGGAAATAGTTTTCAGAAGTGGAGAAACTAACAATAAATGCTCAGTCTTATTTTGAAGCAATATAAAATCCTCACAAGTTTCAGAAGTTGGCTTCCCGAGTCTGACAAACACTTAACTATCTAAGAACCTTTAGCCTTGCCTGGCAGGATGCTGTTGTCTAATTCAAGGTGGATGGGCAAAGATGGAGGCAGTTTCCGTTTTTAAATTGACTTTGAAAGTCTTAATGATATTATGTATATTTCATGAAAATATGAGCCTTAGTATAATGGTCTGTTCTTCTTAGATAGATGGGACTCAATTTACGTTCTACATGATTGTACCCCAGAATTTCAGACTTAAGATGTTTGTCATAAATATAGTTAATCCATTATTTTATGAGGGATACTAAATCTTGGCCTCCTGGATTTGGATAGGTGTATGCCAAATTTATGATGGCACTTGTCTATAAATGACAGATGCTGTCAAAGCAGAACACTATCATTTTCTTCAAGTCAACAGCACAAGGTCTTGTTGCCAGAGACAGAAAGGGGAAGAAGCAGTTACAAAGAGCTTGCTGGCTAATGGATGGAGTCCTGTGGCAGTCAGCGGAAATGAGAAGTTGTCATTTGGAAAACTTGGCCCCATTTGTAACAACACATAAAAACTATGAAACACACAGGGGATCCCATAAAAATGACGAAGCAAGGGTCTCTCCATTTGTATCCCTGGCAGAAAGACTCTTTGACAAAATTGAAAATACACTTTCATAAAGCAATAGGGTAACCAGAAAAAGCTGACCTACAGCCTTGCCAGGTAAATCATACTAATCTACTAGTTGATAACTACTTCTGGTTCATGCCCGAGGAATTGCCACAATGCAGAAGCACAATACGGCTGAAAACGAAAATGAGCTGTTCTGAGGTATGCTATCCCTTTTCCTTCCTTCTTTTGTCTTTTCTGACAAAAAGCTCCCACGGTACAATCATGGGTATGGGCTACATAAAACCATCTCCCTATCCCCAGTGGGAATATTTTATTTTATTTTTAAATTTTATTTATTTGACAGAGATCACAAGTAGGCAGAGGGGCAGGCAGAGAGAGAGGAGGGGAAGTGGGCTCCCTGCTGAGTAGAGAGCCCGATGTGGGGCTTGATCCCAGCACCCTGGGATCATGAACTGAGCCGAAGGCTGAGGCTTTAACCCCCTGAGCCACTCAGGCGCCCCCCTCAGTGGGAGTATTTTAGATGGAATGATTCCAAATGCTATTGAAGCTGTGGACAGACTTCAGGACAAGCCAGCTGGACCCTTCAGAGGGCAGTTCAAGGTTTCTGCCATATTGGGGATGCCCTACCTAGTGTCCTCCTCTATTTCAGCAAGGATGTTTGGCTCTATAATTGTCAGACTGGAGTTTTGAGAACATTTGTCATTTGCCCAAAATGAGTATTTTCATTCAAACTTGCCCTGGTAAAGATCTGTAATGTCTAAAACTTTGTTCCATTGCAGTTAAATGCTACAGACAACATACTGCATAGGAAATAAGGATTCTTAATAAAACAAAGCCTTAATGTTTCTTTTAGTTCCATAGTTTCTCCTGAAAAATATCAACAGTCAGCAAGTAATTTAAAAGTAATACATGGAGGTGGGCAGGAGGATTGGGTTAAACAGGTGTTGGGTATTAAGGGGGGCACTTGTGATGAGCCTTGGGTGTTGTGCGTGGGTGATGAATCGCTAGGTTCTACACCTGAAACTAATATTAAACTGTATGTTAACAGCTGGAATTTAAATAAGAATTCTACCTAAAGTAATGTATGGTCCTACTCACTAAATCTTTTAAAAAGTGGTTTCGTGATTTCTGACTTTGCCCACTGGGACACTTGTATTTATTCCTAAGGAAGAGAAGTTTAGAAGTAATGGGAGTAATGACATATGCGTGGGTCAGGAAGTCCTGACTTTATTGGGATATGAATGGTGTGACCTTACGTGAACTAATTCACGTTTCCTTGACCCAGGTTCCTCATCATTACGATATTTTGGGGAGCAGCTTGAAGGTGGTAACCACATATTATTTTTCTTTGTAGCTCTAATATCCAACACATTAAAAAACACACACACAATAGGTTGGAAGCTCTTCGAGGGCAAGAAAATGTTTTTGTGTTCATTGTCGCACCCTAGTATCTGGCAATACACTACATCATTTAGTATAGATAATAAATATTTCCTGAGTAGATAAATGGATATAAAGTTTGTTGCATGAGTGAATGAAAGATGGATACTAATTTCTGTCCTAAGAGTCACAGGGATATGGAGAGGGTCATACAAAAACACATATGTGACTGGATTTTATAAATTGAACAAATTTAAGGTGTTCCTATTGTTATATTTCGAGCAGAACATGCTGGTTTCATTATCTTTGCTCTTAATTGCATTTATAAATACATCTATAGCATTTTGAATCATACCATCTGCTTTCATCTGGTTAGACAGCAATTGATTAAAAGCTGTTTAGTTCTAAATAGCTTTACATACTTTGAACTAGAAATGGATTTTCCCATTTGATATCTAATTAATTAAAAAAAATCTAGTGTTAAGACTAGACATATGGACCATTAGGTTGACTACCACAATATTTTGTCATTAGGTTGATTATAAAAATATTTTATTATTTTCAAGAATAAGGCTTTTTGAAGGCTCTGGGCTTTTCTGAACCCGTTACGAGGGGTCAAATGCTGCCACAAAGGACATTCCACTTGATGTATAGGACATATTATCACAGGGAAGTGTACTGTCATATGGCATTATGACACTTGAACTCCAGGGAGAAATTTGGGTTGAGTGTCTGGCTAATATGTTCCAGCCATCTTCCTGAAGCTGCTTAATGCTTGCTGTGTTTTGACCCTAATTCTCCTAAAGCACATTTCTCCTCCCTCCTACCATGTTTTGAACTCCCACTGATGCATCATTAAAAGTTGGGATAGATCCTCGGAGACCACGAAACCATTTCTTTGGATTTTATATCTAATTCTACACCAACTTCTAAAAGGTGAATGGGACAACTATTTTTAACTGCCTTTAATGAAGCATATTTAATTTTTTTCAATCATGTGGTCAGAACCTCTTACAATAAATGAAATACAAACTATTATTGTTTAAACTAATTTTGTTTACTGACCTGAGAGGAAAAAAAAGAAAGCTTGCCACAATACCCTGAAATATGTATATCTGATAGCTCCATTCTAACAAATCTATCTGGATTACACAGATCCAGCTACAATGTGACTTTATAGATCATAAAATTAAAAAAAAAAAGCTGCCACTTCTTAGAATAAATAATCTATGCTCTTGAGGAACAGGCAGAGATCATCTGTGGGTGCCATGTTCCTTATTGGAGACTCTGAAATAACACTTCTCCTTGACTGCTATTTGGTGAATCCCAGGGTGCTGCCCTCCTAGAAGCTCCCTCCCTTAACATCTGGCTATTTCCGCTCCCTCAAGATTTGCCCTCTATTGCTAGGTTACTGCTCCTAAAATATGAGACTGGAAACTGAATTAGTCAATCATATGGATGTTGTGAATCTGGATATTTGAAATCTGGTGGCTGAGACATCAAGTAACAAATATATTCATTTTGATTTAAATGTCTAAGAATCATGTAAATACTACTTAAGACCACTTGATAGGAACTCTTCTTTCAGAAGAGAAAGACCAATGCTAGGCAACTTCAGTTTCATAAGAATTGGCAGTCAACCATGGTTTTCCACTCTGACTGTTACTCTGATTTTTGACTGACTCCTTAGGAACAGTGTTGTCTGAAATAAAACATTTGGTCAATTAAGTGCCACTTGTCACTATTCCTCTTCTCTTCTCCCTCTTTTTCACCTCTACATTCCACCTAGACCATTTATAAATAACTGGTTTTCGTGTCCTCTGTTCTTCTAAGAACAGGGACTGTATGTGTGTGTGTGTTTTAAGTGGGCTCCACGCTGGGCTTGAACTCATGACTTTGAGATCAAGATTTGAGATCAAGAATCAGATGCTTAACTGACTGAACCACTTAGGAGTCCTCTAAAATAGGGTTTAAAATGAAATAAAAACCAGTTTCCAAAAAATCTATAACTTTGACAAAGCTGTGGGAGCTTTTTAAGGATTTAGAAACAGATAGTCAGCAATAGGTTATACATCACATTGTTTAGGCCAGATTGCCCATCTGGGCAAGGTTTCTAATTTTCCAACTTGAAAATTCTACTACATATATGTGGGAATTTTTATTCATTTGAAGGTGACAAAAGAACATATGTATCTATTTAGCAAACACAACACATTTTATTTTTAAATGGTGCCATCTTTGACAACTTTGGTATTGTCTTTGCGGATATGATAGAACAAATAGTGTATTCCATTAGTATTAATATTTATGGAAAACATGGGGAAAGGAAAAAATAGTGTGAATGATCCAACCAATGAATTATCAAATCATTTATACAGATTTTGAGTAAGGCAACATGGAGAATCAAGTAACTCCAAAACATAGGAAGTTGCCATTACTTCTGGTCCGAGTCTCAACAGTGACACAGTGAGTGAAGCCAATACTATTACACCAAGTACTCTGGAGTGGATAGAGAAGTGGCAGCGGAAGCAGACAATGCAGGATTAGAGACCACCACAGAACTACTGAGGAAGAGATTCTGTGGTTGAGATTTGTTTTCCCCTCTCCCCACTCTCATCCCCTAGGATCATTCTAGATCTCAATTCTCTTCCCTTGTTTATACCATTTCCTGGTGTGTCCCTATTACTTACAAGGCAAACACAAGTGCTTAGAAAGCCTCTTTCATTGAGACCTAACTAATATTTGATGGTAGGAATAAATGCCTTGAATTGTTTAAACTTTAACATATGCTCATTGGGTACCTTGTAGGTATGAGAAAAGCTGTGATTGCGGCCCAGGCCCCTGATTTTCTATTTCTAGATTGCTCTTTCCTTGGGTCTATCCCCTAGTCTTTGACTTTTTTTTGTACTTCCTTTCCTCTTCCACATCTTTCCTTCTCTCTCTCTTTTTTTAAAGATTTTAATTATTTGACAGACAGAGATCACAAGTAGGCAGAGAGGCAGAGAGAGAGGAGGAAGCAGGCTCTCCACAGAGCAGAGAGCCCAATGCAGGGCTCAATCCCAGGACCCTGGGATCATGACCTCAGCCAAAGGCAGAGGCTTTAACCCACTGAGCCACCCAGGCGCCCCTTTCCTTCTCTCTTTAACTGTCTTCTATACTTTTATTGATTCTGCTTTCATTGATTCTTCTTAATTTCCATTTTTAACATTTTTTTCCTGCTCAATACTTTTACTACTATCCCTGGACAAACCCAGTTCCCAAATAATTCATAACTAAGGGGAACACTGAGCACACATAACAGCAATACTGGAACATTTACAATACCTACCAACTGTGCTATTAGCTCAAGACAGAAAATAGGCTGAAAGAATGGAGTGACACTAACTTCCATTGTTTTATCATGTTGTACATAAGTTCTGCTGTGCTTACGGAGCATAATCCAGGTAATAAAACCTTTGGCAGAGTGTTGTTTCATAAAGGCAATAATATCCTGTAGAAAATGAAACCAAGCAGGAAGTCAGGAGATGATGGATTCTTCCAAACACTGGGTAGCCTCCAGTAAATAACTCCTGCACTGTGGACCCTGGCTTGGTTTACCATTTTGTAAACGTTAATATCTGATAGACCTGCATGAAGGATTAATTAGATAATATACATAAAAAGACTTTGTTATTTAGAAGGGGAGAAGTGTGATGTAATAATCTAGTATTTATCATCTGTTCATCAGATAACATGATTTAGTGATTCGATCAAACCAAGAAAAAACGTTTTTATTATCAAATTTGGCTTAACTCACTCCTACGCTGCAGGGCGGTTGGAACCACCATTCCCGAGACCTAATCAATAATTGTCCCTTTCCAAATAGTCTTTTTGTCTTACCAGGTTTTTTGAAACTTCCTCTGATACTAGTAGGTTTGCTCTCCTCCAAAGCCCTGAGGAGCCACAAGAAAGCATTCTTAAGTCTTCTCCTAAAATTCTACAATGATTTCAAGAAGAGAAGAGAATCAGAAGTGTGTGTCTGTGTGTGTGTGCAGGCATGCATGTGCTTCCAACAACAGAAAGGTCCTTGAAGAGAGTCAAACGTTGAGAAAGGGATATATGCTCTTAGTCACCCTTCATAGACACGGTTCCTCAGTCAGTTACTGAAACAAGATTATTTATCTATTTATCCATCCTGGGCCTGAGGGGCAGTTGTGAGTGTGTGAAAACCTTCCAAACATCCAATTTTATGGTATACATGCTAGAAAATGAATTTTTTTTCTCTTCTTCCTGAATCATTCAGTTTGAACTTACTTAGAAAAACTGCTGATTCATTAGACTATGAAATACAGACTCTTCTTAAGAGGCATTTCCTGTAGTAGCCCATTTCCAATTATGTAAAGCTCTTCTGCTAGGCAATTCATAACTTTTTAAATAACTCCCATAAAATCCTCAAGCTCACTTGTAACTCTGAGGGGAACTCTCCACAGACCTTCAAAAATCAAAATCTTTTATTATTGAACACAATTCCAGATTCATTTAATAATTCCATTTTCAGAAAACATCACCTTTTTGACCCCCCCCTTTACTGTGGTAAAAGAATATAAAAATGTCTATTAATAAACAACTTTAAGCATTCCTTCACTGAAAAAGTCTATAGTAAAAACCAAATATAAAATGAATAAAAGGTAATAAACTCAGTATTTTAGATCCATTTCTCGATTTTTGTCTAAACACATTATGACCAAGTAGCCTCTACTTACTTTCATGCATATATACATATATATTATATATATATATTCACACACACACACACACATATATACTTAAATGTATGTATTTAACAACATGGAATGGTAACATCAAATGCTTAGGTTCCGTGCAAACACATAACCTTTCCTGTGAAGGAAACATATTAATATTATAAAAACAAATCATGGAGAGTAACATGCAACAGCTGAGGAGAGGAGAACGGGGTTGGGGCAGGGGACCCGGAGAAACACGAAGAATGTAAAGAACAAAAAGTGTCATTGACCTGATTTGTCAGAGCTGTTGCCTGTGATTGGAGTGATGGAGCAGCTGGGATTAGCCTTTGCGCTGTCCTTGGAAGAAACCATTTTGGGTTTATTTTTCGTTGCCTCTAGTGCTTTGACCTTCTTGGCATGTTTACTTCCTTTGTAGTGGGCCTCGGCCTGGCTCTACAAAGGAGAACAAATCAGGCTCATTTTTTTGCTACTTACAAACACCACAATGGATGATCATGCAGGAAAATATACATTCAATCATAGGCACCACGGACATTTACAACTCAGCCCTCAACTAGGTTTTTGGCATTTAAGGAAGTGGTAGACCAGTTCCTAAGGGGGTTTTGTGTATTGAAACCCTCGGTACGGCACAGAGGACTTGTGTCTTTAAAACCCAGACATTATTATGAGTGGACAACAGAGCCAGGCACACTTCTGATGAAGGTGAGTCTTGTCACTGGTGCCCCCCACCACTGCCCATTGGGGTTCCTCTTCAAACACTGAGCTGGCAGCAAGCTGCTGCCAGTGTCCTTCTACAAATACTCCATTTTGTTTCCCTTCAGGTAAAAGCCGGTTTGCCTGTATCTACTTTCTTCTAGGCTCTGCTGTCTCAGAGATCAACTGATGTAACAGCAAGCTGCTGGTGAGTGGAAACGGAGCTACATTTTAGAGTCGTCTCCATGTGCTTCAGAAGATCCCAGTTCCAAGAATGGATAATTTAAGCCACAAAGGAGGGACAGTCCTTGTTTCTAATCTCAGAAGTGATTCTGAAGTCAAAGCAGTTAGTGTCCCAATCACTTGTACTCAAAGCATAGGTGGAACTGTGACTTCAATACCAGATAAAAAGGAAGAAAAGAGATCAAGACAAGTGACTACTAAAAACCTTTAAAAGACAAAAACAAATTACAGCAAAACAAGAAAACATTTAACCAATTTATTGGCATTTGGAAATCTCTCTGTCTAAAATAAGGATTTTGTATTTTGGCCACCTAGCACGAATACACATATTAACAATAGAATCTAAGTATATTTGTTTCAATTTCATTTTGAGTAGACCCTGAGAATAAAAACATGCATTTGACAAAAATAAAAAACCAAATTATGACATAGATTATATGACCTATTAGCTTAGTTATAAAGGTGAAATAGGTGATAAACTTATCATAAAGTGAGTTTTCATTACAGAATTTTAAAAATAATAACTTTTTTTAACGTCAATTTTCCTTATACATTTGTATGTACTTAAAGATGATTATATTAATGCTTTCATCACTTTCCTCAACAAGCAGAATACAGGGGGTGTGTGTGTGTGTTTGAGTGAGCACATGTGTAAGTAGGTGGGTAGAAGTAACAATGGACAGAACGAGCCAGGTTTTAATTCTATATTTCAACTAACGGTATGAATGTGATTTCCTTAGCACAGAACACTGATCACCCGAGGTCAATAGCCTTATATTGATGGCACACAGGACCTAACTTCCTCAACATCTTTTCATAAATTTCATTGTAGATCATCATTGACTTATAATTACTCTTAGTTGGTTGGCTCAAGGACTTCTCACATTGTTCTCTGCCAGGTTGGAAAAAATAATGATACCAAGGGAGGAGAAAAGTGGAACATAACTTATTTACTTATTAGTTACCAAGAATGCTTAAATGCAGCTAATATGGATTATTGGATGCAAAGTAAGAAAATACACAAATAAAAATTTAAAAATTGAAACATGAAGAGATAATAACAGTGACTAGTATTATTGAGGCTCTGCCAAGCACAGTTCTAAATGTATTATGTGTATTAGCTCATTTAATCCTCATAATATTCTGTGTGGTAGGTACTATTATTAATTAGCATTTTACAGAAAGAAAAATAGGCATGGAGAAGTTAAATAACATATCGAAAGTCACAGAAGTAGGTGTAGAAGCCACTTTGTCCATCTGAAATGCTTACATGAACACTCCTATTTAACTGTATGCCCACACATTTACATACACATATTCACTCTGAGCTAATGTTATAATTGTAATAAAAGGAAAAACTTAAAAAAAAAAGGAAAAAATTACACACTGGGAAGCCACACTGCTTTCAATAACTCAGTGAAGATTATGTCTTAACAGAAGCTTCTATGAGTAGGAAAAATCTACTTCACGGAAAATACACTCACATAGTACGTTAGGCCTGCTCCTTCCTGAAGAGCTAAGTAAGTCCCATTGTTTAGGTATATAACAATTTCTACATGATATCAGGATACCTAATAACTCATCTTTCCAAGTATACTGAATATGCGATGTTACTTTAGTGCCCTCCAGTTAAATAAACATATGGTTCTCTAAATAAAACCTCCTAGCACAAGATAAGCAGAGTGTCATTTCCTCATTAAAATTTCCTGGCATCACTGCAGAAAGTTAACAGCATCAATTAGCACTTGAGATAAAGATCCAGCTAAGTGACACCTTGCTAGATGCCAAGATGGAAAGAACTCTCCAGAGCCACTATCCACTTTCTTTTTGAGTTCTGGGGCATGGATAGAAGTGCAGCAAGGGAGCTTAGCTTCTTCTCAATGTTATTTGGGAAGGACTCATGAAATAAAGATAGTGGCAGGCACCACCCATTCACATTTGGCATCTTTCCAATTGCCATGTGGTATTCTTGGTAGTAGCACTTTGCTCTCCTCAGTGCTGTATCTGGGGCAGTGTCAACAGCTTCCAAATCCTGGGCAAATCTTCAAGTGAAACTGAGACACTGTTAATAGTAACACGATTAACCTGACTTCATTATCTAGGACTCTTCTTAGTTGAGGAGTGAAAGAAACAAGGACAAGAGCCAGAAAACCCATGAACTAGGGAACACAAATCAAGCCCAATCAACAACAGCTCTTGTGTCACTTCTGAGAGATCTGGTTGACCAAACTGACTTGCTTTACACCTCAGTGACTGAATGGCAGGCACGTATTTGTCTAGCTCTACTGGCCTGCTTTCTGCTTCTCTGCCAAAAGTACTGCGTGCCCCTAACTGGCAATGGGCAAAGAAACCTCTTGCCAAGAATTGTCAGAATTAGAGAGTTGCCTAAACCACCATATTGACCTCCACACGAGAATACCTCAGGATCTATGCTCTTCTCTCACATGTCACCTCAGTAGCAACCAGACCATCTTTTGGTAGAGGAAGAGATTGGATAGGAAATGACATCCTAGAATTTTCTCATTTGTTTATCTCCATGTTTGTTACTACAGCCTTTTGCTTTCCCAAATCCTCTCCATCTCTAGGACCCCAGTGGTCCAAACAAAAAGGAAAAAGAATGAGATGATGTATTGGTTTAAAAATAAAAACATAACACTAAAAATATCTAAAATTCACTGTGCTCCCATTTCTGATTTTTACCTTGTTTCTTTTTTTTTTTTTAAGATTTTATTTATTTATTTGACAGAGATTAGAAGTAGGCAGAGAGACAGGCAGAGAGAGAGAGAGGAGGAAGAAGGCTCCCCGCTGAGCAGAGAGTCCGATATGGGGCTTGATCCCAGGACCCTGAGATCATGACCTGAGCCGAAGGCAGAGGCTTTAACCCACTGAGCCACCCAGGCACCCCTGATTTTTACCTTGTTTCTAACTTGGACTTCAGAGACATGCCTAGGATCTTGAAACACAACTTTATTTTTTTTTAAAGATTTATTTATTTTATTTGACAGAGATCACAAGTAGGCAGAGAGGCAGGTAGAGAGGGGGGGCGTGGGAAAGCAGGCTTCCTGCTGATCAGAGAGCCTGATGCGGGGCTCGATCCATCCCAGCACCCTGAGATCATGACCTGAGCCGAAGGCAGAGGCTTTAACCCACTGAGCCACTCAGGCGCCCCTGAAACACAACTTTAAACTGTGCTCACCTTTTTGGAAAGAAAAACGCAAATTTACAAAGTGTCTGGGGAAGAGCAATGTTACTAGAGAAAGCCCTCAACCATTTATTTACCAGTAGAACTTGTCTTGTTGCATTTAAAAAAGTAATTAGAACTCTTCCCTTCATTAAAGAAAGTTCATCATTGGAACTATTGGTGTCTATTTTTCTGAGACCTTAGATTTCAGGATGTTAAATGGTGTTATATGGGAAATAACAGAGGTCAGTTAATTTTCAGAGAAACTCTATAAACTAAAATGTCAAATAAAAAAGATGTCAAATGAATACAGGCTACACTAACAAGGGGAAAACGTTATTATTATTGTACAAAGAATTATTTAATACCTGCCATGTGCTAGACATCCAGAAAAATTAAAAACAAAGACCTCTACTCACAAGAATGTTTGCAAGGAAAAATCATGCATGCAAATAGCCTCAATTCAGACCAAAGAGTAGAATGATAAAATGGGATGTAAAGAGTAAGAAGGAAGGATAGAAGTTACGAGAGGTAAATCTCTTTGGATTGGAGGATATCATGGAAGCTTCAGAAAAAAGAGGCATCACAGTTGGGGCCGGCTCTGGGGGGCACTGTGGCAGAAGGGGGAGAGGGAGGTATTTCAGGCAGAGGGAACAGCATGTGCTAGGGTAGTGAAGTCCTGTGAATTATGCTGTATTCCTGGGGCATGTCGGCTTCTCAGCATCACTAGGACACAGACAGATAATAAGGAACAAGAGGGAAAGGCTGCTGCATTGTGCTACCCTGAAAATTATTATCCCCTGTAAAAGAGAAAATGTGTAAGAGTGTTCTACAATTAAAAAAACAAATGTTCTTTTTGTAAGCATTTTATAGAGAAAATGGTTATAAAGTGGGATGTGGCTTTTACATCACAGATTTTATTCTCTGCTCCAAACTATAATTCTGTATTATAACAACTAAATTATTTCTATTGAAGCTTTAATAATTGTTTGAGATAAAAGCATGGTACTTAAAAATACTACAGTTAAACATATTAAGGAACAAACTAAAGACTACTGAGTATTAGCTAAATAATTATTTGAATTTTTGCTTTAACACAGACTATTACTAACTATGAAAAGGCTGTTTGCATATACTTGCTGCATTGACAAAATCACACACTCTCAGAGACAGAGCTATAACGTATGAAACATAAGACGCAAGATGCAAGAACAAGGCTTACTGAATCCAGAGATGGCTGGTAAGTCTTTGTGCTGATATTTGCCGTTGTAAGGCCTACAGTATCAGTAACGACACACTACCGGCTTTGATATTCATTTCATTCAATCCTCAATCTATTGAGATCTGTTGAAAACAAAGTCTAGACAAAAATTATAACCGATATGAGACTTTAGCATAGAAGGACATGATGTTTTTGCTAATTTCTAGTTTATAGCTAAGTGCAACACACTCCAGGTTGCTGGAGCCTGTCCAGAGTTTGTCGCGTTGCAGAACTCCAGGAGTGAGCAAATGTGATCTCTGAACTCCTGTGAGCCTGGGTTCCGGCCACAGACTTTCACATTTAACGGCTTTACATTTCTACGTATGTAGAAAACCCCATCAACTCCAAATATTTCTAGATGACTAAAGAGAAAAGTAGTGGCTTCTAGGAAGAAATGATGTGCACGCTAGACTGCTAATTCTCTTTGGGTCTAATTTACATTCTATCCAATATCATTAGACAGAAGTGGAGTTCTTCGGCTGCTGCTGCTTTAAAATGCCACTATTTGAATACACAAGCATTACATATATATTTGTTCACATTATCAAAACATTCTCATGTAGGCAAATTAACTCATTTCTTAAAATGCCAAAATCCTGAGTGGGCTTCAAGTTATCAAGTTAATTTTTCAAATGCAGCTAAAGTCTTGATGTTAGTGTTTCTTTTCTGGTGCATGATTCATTGGTGGAATTACTTTACACATTGAAACATGGAGAAGCTATAAATGGACCTAAGAACTATGACAGAATTTATACAATGAATTAGAAAAACACTATCGTTTGAGTTTAAAATCATCTGGAATACAGCAAAAGTGGCTTTTTTTAAAAAAAAATAATTGTCCTTGCAGAGTAGCCACTGAGTAAATTTTTTTTTTTAAATTGTCCTTGCAGAGTAGCCACTGAGTAAAATTTTTGCATCATTTTCCCAGTGAGTTTTATATCTCAATTAGGTGAAGGTAGATTATTAATTTTGGAAGATTCCCAGCAATCTAAGATTCTTTCCCTCAATATCCAACGATACCCTATGTTTCTAGTTTAGGATTGAGTACAGCAGAGCATTAAAGGGACAGTTAGTTACATGAGCTTGACTATGTCAGCTGTGATCTGACCTCAAATCCTTTTAGATGAAACCAAATCATGTCATTTCATTGAATTCTGCTCTCTCCTCCTGTTCTCCTTTTTTTTCAAATAAGGCCATAGTTAAAAAATGACTCAACCATATATATGTGTCAAGGTAAAATTTGTCCCAGAATATTAATTTCCAAATTCTATTCATGAATATTGCAAATTACAGAGATTGTATTTTTGAAAAAGACTTTTCCCTCCAGCAGTCTAAGGGAAGGAGGTTTTTCTTTGTTTGTTTTTTAAAAGATTTTATTTATTTGGCAGAGAGAGAGACAGTGAGAGAGGGAATACAAGCAGAGAGAGAGAGACAGTGGGAGAGGGAGAAGCAGGCTTCCTGCTGAGCAGGGAGCCCAATGCCTGCTTGATCCCAGGACCCTGGGATCATTACCTGAGTCGAAGGCAGATGCTTAACGACTAAGCCACCCAGGCGCCCCAGGAAGGAGGTTTATGAGAAGTTTTCCAACATAAATAATGGATAAGAAAATGAGATTTATTTAATGCCATGATTTCTTTACCATCATCACACTTTAGTCAGAAATTCCACAGAAAGTATCTGAAATGCTTACCCTAAGAAAATAAGACTGCTTACTTCTCCATTTCATATTACAATTTTGAAGGGTATATTTACTTTGTCTTCTGGGTTGAGGGTTAATATCTGAGTCAATTTAATGATAAATGTATGTGTAAACTCCTAGTATTTGTTCTAGAGTTCAGTTGAGACAAGAGAAGTTTAAATAAACCCTGGAGAAATATGCCCTAACGTCTCTCCCAAATCCTAAGGGTAGCAAATCATGAACTCTACACAGAATGCATTTCTAAACCAGATTCTATGAGTTATTACACTGAAAATGGGAAAGTAGTGTTTTGTACACTAACATAATCTTGAGTATGAAATAATGAGAACATTTATAATTTATAAAAATATCTAATTTTTTCAAAGAATTATGCATATGGGGACCTAATGTGTTAGAACTTTTAAATCTTAGAATTTTTATGAAACACATGGATACCGTCTTTTATTTTTATATAATATACTACCAAACATTAAGGATTTGGTAATAATTACTTAATATTCTTAACTCATTTATTTTATGATCTTCCCCAAAGTATTCCAAGTGGAAATTGTCTACCTCTCCCTAATTATTTTCACATTTTATATTAAACTGGGAAATTTTAGTTAATTCTCAGCTAGCTTGAAATATAAAGAAGGGTATCTCAGAGTTTATAGTGATTTCCCACTTACATTCTAAGTATCTAACATGTGTGAGAGTGCTGCTATCTTTCAGTGGGGAAATAGATTGCCATTATGTGCTTTATAAGAACGATTTTTGGTACTCAATGATAAGTAATGCAATATAATTTAAATCTACTCACCAAAGCTGTGACTCTCCAGCTAACTAATTTAAGTCTTCTGATGGTCTTTTAAATTAGGCTCCCAGGCTTCCACACATTAATTTTTAATCAGTCTAGAAGGTATTACATTTTCTTCCATTTCCATATTAAGGAAATTTACATAAATGATACAAAATAAATCTAAAATTAGAATTTGCACTATGTCTTTTTATATTTGATATATAATATCCCTAAAGTAGACAAAAGTGGCACAGTAACTCTGAAAGTGCAATGATCAGAAAATTGGTTGAAGAATGGCTTTAGCAATATCTTATATATGTTTAATATATTATTTATGTATCATTACTCATTTGAAAATCTTTTACAGAATGGTTTGTTAAAACTCATACCCCAAAGCCTTAAACCAGTTCTTAAAACTGAGCAGACATTTTATAATTCAAAATTAAGAAAATATGTAAATATAAAGATTAATACCATATTCTTTCAAAGTATACAGATAAAACTAAGAAAAAAACAATGAAACTATACATATTTAGCAGTTACTTAGCCAACCTGAGTCATATTAAGGTTGTCTGTACTCTAAAGTACCAGATTAAACTAGAAATTTTCATTCCAGGTTAATCCAGTCAACCTTCTAACATATGTGAAATTGGTCTCCTGGAGATAAAACTAAAATAAAAATGCCTTTGACTTTGATTTACCCATACATATAAAAATATTTCAGTATAATCAGCCAAGTGGACTTCTAGTTTCTGATTCTGTGTAATGTTGTCCAAAAGTTCTATTCACCAGTAATAATCACAATACTGGTTGTTCATATAATATATAAAAATCATTAATGTGGACTCTGTCTTACTCATTTCTGAGTCTTCTGAAGTACCTATTGTATAGTACAGACTCAATAAAAAGTTTTTGAATTGAATATAATATAAATGGGACAGAGCAGGGAAAATCTTCTAAAAGCAGAATTTAAAGCTGAGTGTTCATTCAGTCTTTCATTCAACAAATGCATATTTAAAACCGATTATGTTTCAAGCATAATTCTAAGTGTTGTGGGATGCAGGTCTAGTAAAACTTACATTCTATCATGGGAGATGGCTAATAAAATATAAGTATACATAGATATAGTTAAGTGATTAAGTGATAAGTGATACATTTATGAATATGTTAGGGCATGCTATAGAAACAATCCAGAAAGTTAAGACAAGCAGACTCTGATGGGATGGGGTGCCATTTTAGGTATTGAGATAAGTTTTTCTATTGAGGGAATATTTGTAGAGAGACCTAAATGAAGTGAGGGAGTTAAGCAGGTAGATAGATGGTAGAAAAGCATTTCAGGTCCAGTGAACAGCAAATGGCCATGTAAGATTTTTGACTTTAATCTGAGGAGCTGGAAAATTCCTACAGTGTTTTGAACAGACAAGTAACCTTGTTTGACTTCTGTTTATAAAAAGATTACTCTGGTTCTTGTGTGGAGGACAAGCTATGTGTGTACATGTACAAGGTGAGGAGACTGGGGTTGAGGGAAAGAAAAGACAGGAGAGTAAGACATAGAAAGCAAGACAGGGAGTAATAGTGTTCTTAAATACACAGATTTCAAATTTCAGGAGCACTATACACCCAAAGCCAGAGCTTTTTTCTTTTTTTTTTAAGATTTTATTTATTTATTTATTTATTTATTTAAAAGATTTTATTTATTTATTTGACAGACAGAGATCACAAGTAGATGGAGAGGCAGGCAGAGAGAGAGAGAGAGGGAAGCAGGCTCCCTGCTGAGCAGAGAGCCCAATGTGGGACTCGATCCCAGGACCCTGAGATCATGACCTGAGCCGAAGGCAGCGGCTTAACCCACTGAGCCACCCAGGCGCCCCATATTTTATTTATTTATTTGACAGAGATCACAAGTAGGCAGAGAGGCAGGCAGAGAGAGAGGAGGAAGCAGGCTCCCCGTCGAGCAGAGAGCCCGATGCAGGGTTTGATCCCAGGACCCTGGGATCATGACCTGAGCTGAAGGCAGAGGCTTTAAACCACTGAGCCACCCAGGCACCCCAAGCCAGAGCTTTTTATAGAAATATACTCCTATTCCTCCTATTAAGTTACATCTCTCAATCCAGAGATGCTATTCCTTTTTGCTTTCCCCAAGTCTATGATCCCTTTTCTTTTTTAACATTTATATTCAATCCTCCTCTCCCAAATAAATCCTTATGATCAAGGTCTAAACAAGCTCTAATCTCCCCAACCCAAATGAATCATCTTTCAACCCACATTCACCTCTAACTTTTCACCCTATCATTCTGCTCCCTCTCACAGACTAATTTGTTAAATTGTGTGCACATCTTCATTTTCTCTACTTGAATCCAGTTCATTTTAATTCCCTGAAACAGATATTGCCAAGACACTGGTGCCCTACAAGTTAAAACCAAGAACATCTTCCATTCCTCATCTTGCTTGAGCAATAGGGTACACCTGACCCTGCTGACCCTTTGCCTCTTCTTTGGAAGGTATTCTTTCCCCGGCTCTTTCCCAGGTCTTTCCTAAGTCAGCATTTCCCCCATCTTCCTTTCAGAAGCAGTCGCAGGATGTCCACCCTTACCCCCACCCCGGCCTAGTCACTGAATGTTAATATATTCCAAAGCTCAGCTGTAGGCCTTCTTGTCTTCTCACACAAAACCTTCCAAACAAGAGATCAGTCTTATTCCCTAATCACCTCTACAGCAATAATTTCCTGGTGTCTACCTCTCCAGTCTACATCTCTCTTCTGAGCTCCAGACCTAGACTATTCACTTGGATAACTCAAAGCACTTTAAACATAAGTTCAAAACCAAACTCCTGTGATACCAGACAAGTGATTCACTCAAAAGCCCCTCTTGCTCTCTTGCAATCTGTTCTCTACATGGCACGCAGCCAGAGTGATATTTTCAAAATGCAAATCTGATCATGTCATTCCTCTGCTTAATATCCTCAATACCTTTTTCACTATTCGTGGTTTAATCTAAAATAATCATATGCAGGGCACCTGGGTGGCTCAGTGGGTTAAGCCTCTGCCTTCAGCTCAGGTCATGATCTCAGGGTCCTGGGATCGAGTCCCCCACATCGGGCACTCTGCTCCACAGGGAGGCTGCTTCCTCCTCTCTCTCTCTCTGCTTGCCTCTCTGCCCACTTGTGATCTCTCTCTGTCAAATAAATAAAATCTTTAAATAAAATAAAATAATCATATGCAAGACCTACATGGCCTACTTCTTACCTACCTCGAGTTTCATTTGGTAGCAGCTCTCTTTCATTCTCTGAGGAACTGAAATAGAGTGTGGGTGGAAAATAATTATGGCACCATCCTTTTGCATATGCCTAAAACAGTATCCCTTTTCTCTTTCCCTAATTATTTCCTATTTCTCCTACAGAAGCCAGCCCAAACATTTCTTCCTTAGGAAGCCTTCCATGATGCCCCAGACCAGGCCATATCCTATCTCTTTAAATTCCTTTCTTCATAACACATCTCACAACTAAAAATAAATAATTAATTTTTATAATTTGATTAATACACATCTTCCCCAACTAGACACCTTCATTAGGCTTGTACTTACAAGATTTTTGTTCTTCATTGTATCCCTTGTACTCAGCACACTGCCTGAGACATGCTAGGCATTTCATAGATACTATTTACATTGATGAATGAATGAATGAATGAATGAAAGAATGAGTGAATGAAGAAAGAATCTTTATTATTTGGCAAAGAATTAAAGTAAAGTTTGAAGAAGAAAAGTAATTAGAGTTTACTCTAAAAGTTTCAGGCCCAAATGACTAGGAAAATGGTGAAGCGATTAAAAACAACAAAAAAATGCAGTTATGGTGGGATGGGGATATGTGCAGAGGAAAATGAAAACTCAGTTTGGGCATCTTCTATTTAGGCTTCTAACAGAAGCTAAGGTCCAACAAAGAACTGGAAATGCAAATGGTAGTTGAGCAGAGAGGCTGGGGCTAGAGACCCCCCATATTTGGGAACCACATGGTAAGATGATAGGCACAACTCTCTGGGGATGGATGAGATTCCCAAGGAATTAAGAATAGAGGGGAAGAAACCTATCTGAGGAAAGAAGCTTAAGAAACAGCTCCATTTAATAGATAATATGAGGAAGAGAAGACTGCACCAGGTACAGAAAAGGCACCAGAAAAGCTGGATACACAAGAAAGTAATAAAACACAGAAGTGAAGGGAAGTAAAAAGGGCAGATAATTAAAGGAACAAAGGAAAAATAAAAATACACACACACAACTATCAAAGACAAACTATAGTCTTACTGAAGTATGACCACATCTTAAATATTAAAATACTTTTCTATAATTTCACAATAACCTCAAAAAATAACTGGAAAATAGTGTAATATGAGGTCTTTGTGTTCTGGAAGAATATCTGATAATGTTGCTCAGAAAGGTGGTGGCTATGTTTGTGTGAAATAAACGATTTACTTATAGCTACTGCCCCCAAGGAAATCATAGTGCCTCATCCATCACTTCAAAGAACTGAGACTGCAGAGCCATAGACAGAACACATCAGCCTGAAGACTGCAAACACAACATCAGGTTACAAAAACTACTCTAAATTCAATAATAAAAATAGTGACAAATAGGGATGCCTGGGTGGCTCAGTGGGTTAAGCCTCCGCCTTCGGCTCAGGTCATGATCCCAGGGTGCTGGGATGGAGCCCCACATTGGGCTCCTTGCTCATCAGGGAGCCTACTTCTCTCTCTGCCTCTGCCTGCCAATCTGCCTGCTTGTGTTCTCTCTCTCTGACAAATAAATAAATAAATAAAATCTTAAAAAAAAATAGTGACAAATAGTGAACCGGTATTGTTTGCTGTGTACCAGACACTGTGTTGAGTACTTTACAGACAACACCTCATTTAATCCTCACAAAGCCATGTGAGGCAGGTATTATTAGCCCAAGAGACTATGAAAAGTTAAGTAATTGTCCAATATTACACTGCCAGGAATGAAAGACCTCGGATTCGAACCCAGGATTCAAAGATTAGACTCTTAACCAGTACATCTTTGAAGCAAACCTGCAAAAACCCTTCACAGGAGAAGATCCAAAACCGAACAGACTTTCTCCCTTCGTCACTCTGGTAAAGATGACCTTCATTTCCTTAGGAAAATCTAGAGGCAAAACCAGTTCTGGGGTTGTGCCCTTTAAGGTCAGGTAAGGTATAGTTTTTATTGTAGAGAATGGATTCAGTAATTCTCAACCAATCCTTGGGTGTCATAAGTCAAAGACAAAAAAATCCCCCTTAAGACCACTTATTAATTCAAGAAATATATACACACACTCCGTGCTAGGCACCAGGGAGACAGCAATACACAAAACACACCCACTCCCTGTCCTTCTGGAGTCAACAGTTGTGTGTATGTGTGTGTGCGCTAGAAACAGTTATTAAACAAATAGTCACATAAATAAAAATCTCTTTACCAACTGTGATACATTTAATAAAGAAAAATAAGTGGGTGCTATAAAATTATTCCTGGGCATGGGGCTAGTTTAGACCAGGGAGTCTAGAAAAGCTTCAGGTGACACCTGAATGAGGAGTATGGACTAGACCAAAGTGGAAGGGACAGAAGCAGCTTGGTAGATTTACAGAAATAAAGAGAATCCATTGTGGCTGCAGCCTGACGAGCAAAGGGGCAAGTGGTAAGAACTAGACTAGAAATGTGCATAATCAGTTAGAAACTTGAATTTTAAGAATTCTAGGTGACTAAGAGAGTGAAGAGTTTGGTGTAAAAAGGCGCCAAAATGAAACGAGTACCTCATACTTCCTCCAGATTTGCCGACCGACAGCCACCTGTGATTCAAAGCAGTGGATTGAAGGGGGGGGGGGTCACCAGCTCGTATGATTTTGGGGGGTCTGGCTTCTTGATCAGTCTCAATGTGGAATGAGCAACTTCATAATACACTAATCACTCAGTTATTGGTAAAATAATTCTTAAATACAGTGGTTTCCTCCCTTGCCTATCAAGATAGCCTCAGGTCAGAACACAGAATCAGTGATTTATTGATCACTCAGTTAACTCGATCAGTGTAGACATTAAATTGGATAAACATCCCTCAAAGCAATGTCTCTTTGGCTGGAAACATAAAATGTGGATATTATCTAAGTTAAAATACTTGACTCAAAAGAGTTTCAGAGAGGTGTGCCTGGGTGGCTCAGTTGCTTAGGTGTCTGACTCTTGATTTCAGCTCAGGTCATGATCTCAGGGTCTTGGAATCAAGCACTGCCTCAGGCTCCATGTTCAGCATGGAGTCTGCTTGGGATTCTTTCCTTCTGTCCCTTCCCTCTGCCCCTCCTCTGCTGGCTCATCCACACCCCACAACCAACCTCACACTGTATCTCCCTCCAAAAAAAAAAAAAGAGAGACTTTCAGAAAAATGTTAATCAAGTCATAAATACATTCATTTGCTTTAAGAAAGAGAATAGTATTAGGTATTACTAAATGGTCATAATTTCAGAAAAAATTCAATAAAGCAGACTAATTTGGGTAAAGGGCATAATGAAATGGTAAAAAAAAATTTGAAAAGTAGAACATTTTTGAAGAAATGCTGTTAGTTGGTGACTATTAGCTACTAGAGATTCTTAGGTAATTTGTTAAAATATACAAGATTATTTTAAATGATATCATTGTTTATATCTTAATGAGTGCCCTTAAAGTGCTTAAGTAAGCCTGAAAAAATTGGTTCCATAGGTGTTCTAAATCTCTATGCTTCAATCTCTTTTGCAACACTCATTTGCATTATCTTTGAAGAATGAATTTGGACCAAACAAAAGTACAATTCAGCTTATACCTGAATTATCACAAATTCCTAACTAATGTAGTCCAAATTAATAAGAATTTATTACATCTATAAAAATGGAAATTTATGCATAATACAATTACTCAGTGTTTAGATCTTTAGAAAACTAGCTTGAAGAGAATGTCTTTCAGATATTCAAATTTTGTGTTCTTTATCTACATCTGCACACTTAGTAATTCTACTCTGGCATTTTATAAATATAGATATTCATCATTTTCTCAGCATTTACAGATGTTAAAGAATACCCCCTTCTATGACCATCTGTGTAAATGTATAAATTAAATCATAAAAAGAGATTGTTGGTATTTTTAGTTTAAAAGTACATATGGGACATTTAGTTGCCTTAAACAATTAAAATTACAAAACTGTAACAACCAGCCCAATTAACGAATCCTTTCCCATTCCTCATGAATGATATAAAAAAGTCAATAAAAAGTCATGACAAAAACACATAAGTCATCGCCTAAAGGATTCCATAGGCATCTCTCAAATAATACACTGTGATATTTCTTCCCAGAGCAAAAACCAGGTAATCACCTCAAGCTCACAGGTCAGAAATAATGAAAGCTACATATCAAAGGACACTCAGCAGGCAGGATCAAGGATAAAAAGAAAACTACTTGCTGATTTTAAGTCTCCACTACACATCTTGCATGTTGAATGTAACATGCATTTAAAGCAGAACTAGAATTCCTATAAATCGAATAATAGATGTCACTGGTACACAGCGAGTGAGGCTGCCTATCTCAGATCCAGGAAATAAGGGGTTGTCCGGTCTGTAAATAATTTAAAAGTAATAATAAAACTCTCAGACTAAGTGACTAATACAGTGCAGGTGTAGGTTATCAAGAGTGGCCATAATCAAACAAAGACCTCCTCCTCTTGATTAAACATCAATACGTGCTGGCAATTCTAGACATAGTTTTAAAATAATCTTCCTGAAAATAAAATCTGTTCATCTACATTCTAAACAATTGCTGTGGTTACATATGAATTTTAATAATATATATGCAAACAAAATCAGCACGTTTTTGTCACTTCTCTTTTAATTAACTACATGGAAGTTAATGTAGAGAACTTGCAGTTACAGAATTGAACTTCCAAGGCACAACGACTCTGCTAACCTATTATTTGGAAATTAAGTTCTTAATGGTTAAAAATCATTTAAGTTCATTTCAGATGTAGTTCAAGTTTGTAAAAACTGTACAGCTCATATCCTGGCATTTCACTAGTTGATCTGAAATAAACAAGGCTAGCACAGTGATTGTAAAGATGAAGAAATAGAGCTTACCATACTTCAATTCTCTCATTTTACATGACTGCTTAGAATTTTTGTGTTTAAAATTTAGGAGTGAGACAGTACCTATTGTGAGGTACATTATTCTTGTTTGGTAAATATGAATTTTAGCTTATACATGACATATTTTATTGATTTTATTAACTCCTATCTTTAAAATTGAAATTTATGCTTCTTTTAAAGTTATGTGCTTTAAAACTAAGCAATGAAGAAGAACATAAACTATCAGTGGTATAATTCACTACATATGTAAGTTATATCTTTTGTGTAATTTTGATTTTATTATAATTCATTTATTTGTTACTATAATATTATTCATTATTGTGACAGAATAATATGTTAGTTTAAGTTTTTTCTCATTTAAAAATATATAATACAAGTAAGAAGAATCAATCCTTAACTTTTTTCCCTTTTTATACTATAATAGTAAGTGATCTGGTAGTATATTAAAACTAAAAAGTCTCGGAGTTTTTTTCTGGCTTTTATTTATTTCTTAAATTTTATTATTATTATTTCTAAATGTTTTATTTATTTGAGAGAAAGAGAAAGAGAGTGAGAGAGAGAGAGAGAGAGAGAACATGAGCAGGGGGAGGGGCAGAGGGAGAGGGAGAAGCAGACTCCCCACAGAGCAGGGAGCCCAATGATGCTGGGCTCCATCCCAGGACCTTGATATCATGACCTGAGCTGACACTTCACCCACTGAGCCACCCCGGGGCCCTTGGCTTTTATTACTAGTCATGTACATAAATATTTTTTTCTGAAAGGGACTGTTCTATAGAGGCGACGTTAAAATTATCTGCTTCTGGTGTCAGAAGTAAAGTAATATGGTTTTATTTTTAAGAGTTAAAATAGACTTAGTAAGAGTCAAATAATATTCTCTGCTCCCAAAAGTCATAATCTTAATAGAGTGGCTTATTCTTGGGAGTTCTTGTTCATCAGAATTAGTGAATCCAACATTTTCTCTCCATGTGCCCTAGAAGACAGAACTGAAGAGAGAGAGAAAAAAAAAAGACCAAGCTCTCGTTTCTTTTCCCTTCCTTTGCCTTCCCTTCCCTCCCCTCCCCTTCCTTTTCCTTTCCTTTTCTTTTCCTTTTCCTCCCCTCCCCTCGCTTCTCCTCCCCTCCCCTTCCCTTTTCTTTCTATTCCTTTTCCTTTCTCTCTTCTTTCTTTCCTTCCTATTCTTTCTTTCAAGATTTAGGTTAGATGAAATGCTAGCCACTAAAAATCATTAAATCCTTGAACGTTCAAATATTGCCAAAGGAAGCTGTGGAACATTCACTCTGTAAGAATGAAAGATTCAATCACTTTAATCATCATGTTAAATAATCCTGGTTTCAGGTATGCAGATAGGCAACATTTTGCATAATTTTGGAGGGTTCATGGACCCCCTGTGGCCTATACATAGATTGCCTCCTTGAGAAGCCCCATCTGTTTTAGTCCTAGTATTTTATAATTTTTCAATTCTCTTCCCTCATCCTGACCATTTCTCAAGCTTTTTTTTTTTTTTAAGATTTTATTTATTTATCTGAGAGAGAGAGAGCGTGAGTGAGCAAGAGAGCGCACAAGCCGGGGGAGGGGCAGAGGCAGAGGGAGAAGCAGACACTGAGCTGAGAGCCCAACACAGGAGGCTTGATGTGGGGTTGGATCCCAGGACCCTGAGATCATGACTTAAGCCAAAGGCAGATGCTTAACCAACTGAGCCACCCTGGCGCCTCTCTCTCAAGCTTTTCATAGTTTCATCTCATCCACGAACCTCTGTGCAAATACAGAGATAATGTATGTGGAGAGTATCTACTACAGGGCCGGCAGAGAAACAGGCATCCATCCATGCTAGCTTTCTGATTGTTCCAGCCCCTGTGCTGACCCCTCTTCTAGATTTACACTACTCTACAGTTAACATTATACAGTTTAGCGGTGTTTCTAAGTGTATTTGTTTTGTTTCCCTAGCAAGATAATTGGGTCTATGAGGATGGAGAAACTGTCTTCTGTTTCTTGAATCCTCCTTTCTGGGCAGGAACTATTTTGACACTCTTCTGTCTCAGGCTAAGTTCACTGCTTCTTTACTCTCCTTGAATAAGTCACATTAACCAGCAACATTATTTTTTCCAACAAAGATTCCTACCTTGAAATTTTTAGCAATTGGCTAAAGCAATGCTTCCTCATATGCTATTTTCTCCCACCCTCAATCTGAGCCATGTATTATAAAATTCAGGTTTCCTCCCCAAAAATGATCTTTATGCTGACCCACTGTATCTGAAGTTCTCTGGCCTCTTGAGGTAATGTCATCACATTTTATTCAAATTTCTGCTTGAGATATGAAAGTAGCTAAAAGTTATTCCCTTTGCAGGATGTTTTGAATTGCATTAACTCAGCCACTTGCTTGAAGACACTGGATAGACAGATTTACATCTTGTTGCATCCAGCTTTTTGTTTTGTTTTTGTCTTACATAAGTGATATTTTTTGTTTTAAGGTTGTGAAAATTATAGCCAGCTGCCCATACAGGCGTACAGAATATAAGACAAGCTATGGGAAACCAAACATGTCCTACATAAAGCCTAAATATAAACTTTAAACCAGCAGCTAGTTATTTTGGAAACCTATAGTTGTTCAGCCTCAAAATTCTACCTGATTTTTAACTATATGTTAAATAAGTTTTTCACTGAAGAATACCAAACCACAAAAATTGAGTGAAACAGTATCTTACTGTTAAGGGATTCCACAACCAGTTAAGTTTAGTCTTAACTAAAAAAAATCCATACCAAGCAAAGAAGGAAAATACAGAAGTCTTCAACAATCTTCCTCAACCCCCAAGTGGCAAGAGAACTCTCAGATGACAAAAATCACCAACAAGATGACTCAGAAATGCCTTCAGGATTCTTTTACTTTTGCCTATAAGAATTACTAACACAGGGATTTCACACAGGAAGAAAGAAGTCACAGTGTTTTTAAAAGGTGTTATTAATATTTGCTCAGCAGGGGAGCCTGGGTGGTTGAGCTGCTTGAGCTTCCAGCTCTTGGTTTCAGCTCAGGTCATGAACTCAGGTCCTGGGATCAAGCCCTTGTCAGGCTCCCTGCTCAGCGCAGTCTGGTTGGTTTCTCTCCACCCCCCACCCCTGCTCGCTCATGCACACTCTCTCTCTCTCTCCTCCCCCTCTCAAACAAAATCTTTAAAATGTATAAAGTTCTTTAAAAAAAAAAACTTGCTCAGCAAACCTCTATCAATGGAAATGTACCAAAGCTTGTAGTATTGACAGTGAATTGTAGATACCGAATGGTTTCTGTTGAAAATGTATTCTGATACGTGGGTGTGGTTTTTGGTACTTTCCTTGTAACATTCATACTTGCTATTATTCTTCATAGCATCATATTGACTGATCATCCTAACTTTGAATATTACTGAAAATGCATGATTACCTAAAGTAGCATATCATGTGAGGCATCAATGTATTTTCAGAAAAGTCAGAAGATATTGAATTATTTGTGTTGCATAATTTCCTCATTAGTTAAATATAGGATCTGATGAGTCTTTTTAAGTCATAATGCTCACGTTTAAAAAAACATTTTTTTACTTATTTGTTTGAGATAGAGAGAGCACACCCAAGTTGGGTCGGGGGGAGGTACAAACAAAGTCTCCTAACATGGGGCTCGATCCCAGGACCCTGAGATCATGACCTGAACCAAAATGAAGAGTTGGACACTTAACCGACTAAGCCAGCCAGGCACCCCTAATGCTCACCTTTTAAAGAAACTCCATTTTTATCCTAGTTTTTCCTTCAGCGATGAATTTAAAATTATCCAAATACATGGTGTGCTGAGAAAGACTGTGGCATTTTTGTAGTATGATCCACCTACTTTGGAGGCAAGTTTTTTTTTTTTTAATTTAATAAGTAACTACTATATGCTTCAAAAAAGCTGACCACACTTTGTTAAGAGCTTTGTTAAACAGAGTTATTGAAGACAACTTTGAGCTCGGCATGTTCCTTTTCCCTAGAACCTCGCTATATTTCTGTCAAGTTGAAGCAAAAAAATGTTCATCATTTTGTCAGTTCTGTCTGCAAAGCAGAGAATTACTTTCCTAAGCTCCTGAGATTTATGCTTTTAATTACCTCCTATCTGCTTCACTACCCTCCACACCTAAGAATCAATATAAATAGTCTTATTTATGGGAAAAATGTAAAATGTTTGACAAAAGCGGGCTATCATTTTCTAGATTTCCATTTGATACTATTGATTCCTTCTATCTTCAGTGACTTTTTCTTGATAGACTCAGTTGGTTTTTCAAACTTATAAATTTATTCATTTATCTAATAATTTGTACTGCTTAATAGCAGATAGTTGTAAGCCCTGCTCTGGGTCCCAACCCAGCAATAAGATTATCATCACTTGGCATCTCTTCATTTACTCATCGGTTGCAGAATTCAGGTTATGTATGGTTTTCTCCAAACCCCTTCATCCTAAACTCACTTCTCAGTGAAGACCAACTCCAATGGCTTATTTCATTTCTGAATGGGAGGACACTATTAACACAGGCAAAACCTAGCCACCGAGGCACCAGTACTTTTAAAACTCTGCCCCTCATGTTTTATCAGCATCAATTCTTTAAAACAAAAACTCAGCAAATTACATATCTATATATATATAATTATACATAATATAAAGATATATACACACATAAAGTATAGATATCATTATACATATTGTATTTATGTAATAAATATAATAAATACAATAAATGAATAGACTAAGAAAGTTGCTATCTGGAAGGGTGTTTTTTTTTTTTTAAGATTTCATTTATTTATTTGTCAGAAAGAGAGTGAGAGAGAGAGCATAAGCAGGGGGACTGGCAGGCAGAGGGAGAAACAGGCTCCATGCTGAGCAAGAAGCCAGATGCGGGACTCTATCCCAGGACCCTGGGATCAGGACCTGAGCTGAAGGCAGGTGTTTAACCAGCTGAGGCCCCCAGGTGTCCCTATCTGGCAGACTTTAAGAGAAATAGAGCAGATACGTATGGGTGGCAGGAAATGGTTGTCTATGTACATGGGAGGAGGGCACGGTTAACAGCTGATCTGTAGAATCAATACAGGTAGATAGTTGTTGGATGTTGATGGGACCTTGGTGTTATAGGGAAGGTCAAATATTGAAACAAGAATGTTCAAAGCTTTCCTTGAGATATCAGTTGGGGTAATGCACTACAAAATGCAATGTCTGAGAATTCAGGAAATACAGGACAAACTGATTTGTTTAATATAACATGCTGGTTAGAGTTTCAAATAATATGCTCAACGTGTTTGTTTTGTTTTGTTTTTACCTGCTAGAGAATTTTTTCAAGTGAAGGACCTCTGGATTTAAAGCAACAAACCCAGTTATAAAACTCAGGCTTCACGAAGCTGCTATGCATGTCACAGGACCATGGGGAAAACGGTGTTTTTGTTGTACTTCTGTGCCCAAGAAAGAGGAAGAAGGGGAGGAAGAGAAGAGTTGGAAGAGTGGTGGGGTAAAAGAAGATAGAGAACATAAGGAAGGAGGAATGCAGTTGTTGAGTAGAAGAGAAGAAGTTTTGACAGGCAAAGGGAGACAATGAAAACTCATGGACAGAATTACTGGAGTTAAAGGCGAGCACCAGGCAGCCAATAGCAAAATGTGGCACCGCCTGGAGGACTAACATGGCAACTCCTAGTCTTGATCCTTCAGAAAAAGAGAGTAGCTGCCCTTGCAGCTTGAGTGCCTCTTCTGCTTTTGCTGCAAGGGACATGGGAAGGCAGGGCAGCTGCTGCAGGGACATGCTAGCCCACGGCAGCTGGCAGAGAGGTGGAGTTAGGCCTGGTGGCCAAAGGGGATGGAGGGTCAGCCAAGAGCACAGGGAAAGGGCGTTTATGTGGGCCCCGGGTTGTGGCTTTCTCCCTAATCTCATGACTGCTGAAATCTCTGCTGGCTGACCGAGAACTCTGGGGCTTTTAGCAGAACCGGCGCGAAAGCCTCAGAAGGGACAGATGGCATATGGGGACCGTCTGTTTATGCTAGACAGAGAATTTGTGTTGCACTCTGAACTGCTGAAGAAATCAGGAAGTTGGCATAAGATTAAAATAAAAAAGAGAGAGAGAGAGAGAGAGAGAGAGATCGAAAGAACCAGGCGGGCTTACTTAAATAACCTTATTCACAGGAAAATTGCTAAGAAGACAAGGATGCGGAGGCTGAGGGAAGGCCCAGCGGGCGCACTGGTCACACGCAGAGTGCAGTTCTGGGAGAATTGAGGGGATCCCCAAATGACTGCACGTCCTGAAATTTCAGACAGATTTTCAGTCAGGAATAGGAGAGTCACCCAAATGTCCACACAAATAGTTGGTCAACCTGACTTTTTAACTTCTAAGCAAACCCTAATTTTCCTGTCCATTTGTACATAGTCCGACTGAAATCAATGAGATGGCATGAGGAAATAGAACACAGCAAAAAGAACAGTGGGCCAAAATGCGAGGTAGAGTTATTTGGATAACCAAAGTCCAAAAACTGAAACAAAGACAAAGAACAATGCAACAGAATTAGAAGCCTAGAGAAACCACAACATAAGATAAAATAAACGCGAACTATAAGTGATTCGAAGTTTATAGTGCTCTTCAAAGGTAATACTCTAAATTTGAAACATCAAATGGGTTCGCACCAAATGACTAATGAAAGCCTGTGGGGTCAGCAATTAGGGACACTGCATCTCATGCTTAATCAATTGTGGTATTAATGCTGAGTATCAAAATATCAGGGTCAATTCCTAAATTAGAGTACATAAAACTTGATTAAAAAGATCATTATGCTCATGTTTCGATTTGCCTATGAAGCATAAAGGACCCAGTAGTATATTAAGGGTATTTATGATTAACTGTGTTCTGAGATAATAATAATAAAAGGAGATCATCTCTATTTTTAAATCAAGTTGCCCTGATTTTGTGTAAGATCTGTTTAAGGATCAGTTTCCTTTATCCTTCTGTTATTATCATCCAAAGAATTGAAATTAATATACAAATCAGAAAATATCTGGGATCTGCCAACTTTCAACCTAGCCAAAAAGAGAAACATTAGCCTCAAAAAATATTTTAAAAGTCTACATTAGCTCTTGTTTCTAGTCTTTTAGCGTGAAAATGGAAAGCCCAATAATTTTGAGTCTTTTTTAAAGCCAAGCACAGAACAGCGGAGAGGATAGAGACCTATTTCCCTGGCAAGGTTTAACTCTAGAAATGAATTTCCCAGCAAAAGGGTATAGATTCAGATTTAAGCTTATCAGTTTGTGACCCCACCATAGTTGGAGTGCCCTCACTTGTTGGAGAAGAAAGGGGCATTCAGGCTTGGGAAAGCCTCACTCAGTGCTGAGCTTAAGCCGTGTTAGGGAAAAGAAGGTGGCCAAGAAGAAACTAGGTATTTGGGTGCTGCACAAATTTGTGCAAATGTCTGGGACTCAGTTGGGAAGACACATTATTCCTGGACTGCAGTGCCTGCCCCTGGCAAAGTTAATGGTGTTAATTTGTAAAGGTTCATTTGGGAAATGTTTGTGATTAATGCTTACTCATTTGCATAACAGTATATCGTGTAAATAAAGCCATAGCCTTTTGCTTTCCAACAGTGGAGTTCTACTGAGATGATAAAAGCTGGACAAAGGGGGCTAGGGGACACTTAAACTAGGTCACATTGAATTTTAATGTATGAAGCCAGTCCTGGTACATTTTACATGGCTAATGGAGAACTGCGGAATGCAGTCTGTTTACTGTGCAAATCTGCCTTCCAGATTTTTCAATAAACATATTTTCTACACTGAAGAGTGAAGCCAATGCAGTATCAGGCTGATTTAGAAATGTTATTAAAGAAAATAAGGATGAGCATCTTCTTAATTCTTACATTAAAATGTAAATAGGGTAATTATAAAATAATAAACTCTCCCCCAAATAAAAAATGCTCAGTTTCAGAGCTCAGTTATGCAGATTATAGCACCATTACTAAACACTGAGAACATGTATATGTCACACTTGTGAATTTGCCACCCAGACTTTGTAGCTTTACTGCCCAGAGTCTAAGCATGACTCAGAAATTTAATTTCTTTCTCCATTATCAACAGAACTTTTGAACGGCAACAAGGAAGCTGGTGGTCACATGCTCACCTGTGTACATTTCTTATGTCCCTATTATGTAAATACAAAGAAAATCATTGACATCAAACAAAACTCAAGTCAAAGGTGAACCTACTCCCAGAGCAATTCTGGGGCACAGACAGAAGGCAGCCCCCCCCCCCATAACCCAACCCATGACACCAATGAAAAACAAAACTCTAAGTCATTCTTTTTGGGTCTTAATTGTTCCACCTGCAAGATGGAGATATTTATTCCCTGTCCTTTATTTACTTATTTATAAGTTTTTAAATTTAAATTCAATTAACATATGTTTATTAGTTTGAGGTAGAGATCAGTGACTCATCAGTCTTATGTAACACCCAGTGCTCATTACCTCACGTGCCCTTCTTAACGTCCATCACCCAGTTACCTCATTCCCCTGACTCCAGCAACTCTCAGTTTGTTTCCTATGATCAAGAGTCTGTTATGGTTTGTCTCCCTCTCTGATTTTGTCTTATTTTTTTTCCTCTCTTCCCCTATGATCCTGTTTTGTTTCTTAAATTCCACATATGAGTGAGATCATATGATAATTATCTTTCTCTGACAGACTTTTTTCACTTAGCATAATAGCCTCTAGTTCCATCCACATTGTTGTGAATGGCAGGATTTCATTTTTTGATGGCTGAGTAGTATTCCGTTGTGTGTGTGT